>NC_143385.1:22008203-22309848 GCF_980474605.1 Leiobunum rupestre | reverse complement strand
CCCACCCACAGACACGGTGATTGTATAACCCCTCCCGGGTACAAAGTATACTCGGAGAGGTAAAAAGTAAAATAATTCTTACTTGCGTAACTAAATCTATGGGATTCCCTTCGATTCGGGCCTTGGCCATTCCTATTACGGGGTTTCAGTAAATGTTTGATTGATAGGAGGGGTTATACAATCACCGTGTCTGTCTGTGTGTTTGTGTGTCTCCCTATCCTGCGAACGCGTTCGCATGTTTCGTGCAAAGGTTTACCATTGCGTACGCAGTTTCTCGAAATTTCTGCGTTCGCAGTTTCTCGAAGGGTTGGCAAAACCACCATGTGACGGTGAGCGTTAACGGATTGATTTGCGGTTGGGTTTGGTTTGGCTGGTTTTTTTTCGTCAACGGTCACCGTCGCCACAGTTTTAACTCAGTTTGATTGGATATTTCGTTATTGTAATGTTTATGTGTAGGTTGTGAATGTTGAGTTCGTGTTATGACGGTTGTGGGTGTGGAGTTCGTTGTGTTTGTGTTATGGTGGTTGTGGATGTTGAGTTCGTTTTATGACGGTTGAGGGTGTTGAGTTTGTGTTATGACGGTTTTGGATGTTGAGTCTGTTGTGTTTGTACGGGCGTTTTCTCTGCAACTTCTTCTTAATGACTTTGGGACGGACCGAGTGCTGAGTGTTATGAAATATTTATAAATTATATTAATCTTATATTTCATTAAATATTTATAATTAATATTAATTTTATATTTAATTAAATATTTAAGTATTTTAATGTAAAATTTGATCGTGATCAGGAATTGAACTCGGGTTGCATTGTTACCATGCCAAGCCATTGAAGTCCTTAGAAAAAATATTAAAGTAATGGAACCATTATGATAAGTCGAAGTTTTTTACTAAACGGATGAATACAATATCTGTGAATATTTTTATTGAACTTTGTTTTTTAATTATTGTGAACTTTATTTTTATTTCGTCGGGAATTGAACCGGGAATGCGGTTTTAGGACTTTTATTCGTTGCCGCTGTGTTATTGATTTCTTTTACGTTGTCTTATAAATCTGTAATATATTATTCAATGACGTTGTTAACCTTTTTAATTGCCAGTAGGTTTATTTTTTCGGATACGCTTTTTTAATATAATATGTATTTGGGTTTTAGGCAAAGGAAGGGCCGTATGTTTTTTTACTGATCGAGATAATGTTGTTTTTGTCTATTCTTTGATCTTATATTTTTATCTAAATATTTTTAGATTTTTTTTTCACGAAAACGTTCAGTTTTGGATGACACTTTATAGTGTGAACGTCGTGTACTTTAGCTTATCCGGTTTCATTATAATAACGTCGCAAATTCCTGTTTGTTAATGGTAAGGTGTCGCCCTTCTTGCTATAATTACATTTTCTATTGTTTTAATATCTACTATTCCTAATGCAGTCATTGATTTCCTGAGTGTGCGAGTCTTTATATGATATTGGAAATTGGACGGCATTGGTCTTTTTCATGCGGTATATGTCACAACGTCAACAGGAAGTCTCCGAGTCGTATACTATCAGATGTCAAATATAGCTATTCTACAGTATCTTCATCAAGGGCGAGTGTTGAAATAAAATGAGCGTTAAAGATGCGGCGAGTATTTCGTAAGCCAGAAAAATACAAATACCGTCTGTAGATATTTCTTTCACTAAAATTTGCTTCGTATTATATATAACTGATAAACTTGTTCTGTAAATAGGGTTAAATTCAATTGTGCATTGTTTTAGTACGTCTAACTCACTGTTGTAACAACTTAATTTATATTATTCTGAATAAATTAAACTCGGTTGTTTCGTCTCAATTATTTTAATTAAAATTAAAATTTTATACCGGGCGGGATTGAACCGGGATTACGTTTATAGTAAATAACTCTGAATTGCGGATACATCTTTAAAGGTCATCTCGAGAGATTAATACCACTAGGGACAATTCTTCCGAGGATAGGTATATTTTGGCTTCCCAACTTTTTTTTAAATAAATTCATAGTATTGGGACACTCACTATACAGCGGTATGTCTGTTTCGATGTTGTTTGCACCTTGATTTATCACGTTAGGTCGAAGAAACTCCACCGCCATTTTATAAAAAAAATGATTATTTTCGCCTCTGAACGCATTTACGAGAGCTATACGATAGCTCAGTAGCTCTCGTAGAAATACTAGACTTTTTGTCTCGCTAGAACGTCTCTGGAACGCGTTTTTGAAAAAGTCTCATACTTCTACTAGACACGCCCCCTTTTTCGTAGTTTTTCGTCACTGGAACAGGCCCTAAATAAAGTTCTCTTTTTATATTAAAATAGTCCGTATTTGGTTCCTAATTTTTCATATTCCTTTTTCACTCTTTTTCTAACCTGAAAAATCCCCTATTTCCCTATTTTGTTTTCAGATTTTGGTGCATTTTTTAATTTGAAATAAAATAATTTTTTTTCTGACCAAACTGATGTTCAATAATTGTATAACCATTTTTTTCCTGGAAATATTTTTACACAATACGTTTAGCAGGAACCGAAAAAGCTAGAATTTTTTCATTATTTGTTATTTTAAAAAATCGGTTATTTTTAAATTTTTATGTAAGACTCTTAGACCAAATAAATAAAATGTTTTTGTCACATTTTTATCACTCTTTTGAAACACAATTACATTTTTATTTTTAAAGGACGGGATCAACCTAAAAAATTAAGTAATTAGTTTCTGAAATTTTAGTTAATGGTTTTTGATAAAATTTAAAAATAACAATTTTAACTTTTTAAATAATATTTTTCCGCCAAAATGTAGGTAAATAAATTTGCATGCATTGTTACAATTCGATCAAATGGACCCAAATCGTCGGAGAGGCTATATGAGTTTTTACTGTTTTATAAACAAGACCTCGGCGAAAATGAAAAAGCAAGGTCATTATTTTCCAGGTCATACTTTTTAGAACTTTTCATAAACCGGTTGAAAACACACACAAGATGTTCAAGAAAAAAATATTTATTTGTTACACAGTACACTTAAACTTATATTGCGAATATCATAGGGTTGAGCCGGTTTCGTAATATAAACAATATGTATCACTGTCTGAGAACATTTCGAGCATACATCGAATATTTATTTGAATTTGGTTAGACCTGTCAATTTTTTTCTAATAGTTGAAAAAAGGCACTGTTTCTCTTCTGGTTTGTGTGTATCCCATCGAAAGAATTTCTACGTTCGGCTGTGTCTTTCTTCGACCATTTTCAAAGAAATCTTTTAGGTTTTCCGAAGGAATTGGATCTTGGGTAAAAAATCCTGAGTATACCCAAAGCTTAAAATAATTTTTGTTCGTTTTGTGACAGATAATGATAAAACTCTTTCGTTTGAATTGCTCTTAGCTCAACCATTAAACATAGTAGACTATGTCATGGTCTCTCCTTGTTATTAATTTACAGATGCGTATTTGTTGGTGACGCATATTTTTTTATTAAAAGAGGGTAAGAATAAACACGAGATTCTTTTGCAAAAGCAATTTAGTGGCAACGAAACACCCCTTTCTTTACTAGTCCCAATAATAAGATTCTCAAAAATGAACATACATATTCTTGTTTCACGAAAACAATACTGCTAATTTTAATGCTATCAATGTTTTACAGCGAGTCAATTCCTTCCGCGGAGTCCCGGAAGTCGTTTGTTGCTGGGAGTATGGATGAGCAGTATTTTCTTCGTTAATCAACTGCTCGCTTCCCATATCATCAGCGATATGGCATTTATTGGTTTACCAAGGAGAATAACAACTTTGAGAAATATCATTGAAAACCCACATATAATGCCGATAACGGAAAGGAATGCTGCTATATTTCTCAATGTAAGGTCGAGTCCTTTCTTAATCCCAAAACCCGATTATCAAAAGCCAACTTCTTATTGATATCTTAACCGATTTGTTTTTCTATTATGAAATGTAAGTTATATTATTAAAGTGAAGAATCCTTCTCCCCAAATTAAATGGTGAAATGTTTTTCGTCGTTATAAGAGCAACAAAGTTAAATATCAATAAATAAATTTGCAAGTAGCTAAATCTAGCTTGGATTAGTTTTGTTACCGAGGCCAAATTTTACTTTCAATTTGTGATCTAAGTTTTACGATGGTGAAATTTCTGTCACGCAGTTCAACGGAAACTTACGTCCAAATAAAAAAGGTAATGCGCATCAATCAGCCCGAGTATGTGTTCATACAACTTACGAGATTTCTGGCGTACGTTTTCCCCACGCACTGATTAGCGTTCTTAATTTCCGTTTGCAGTCGCACGACAAATTATTTTATCGGTTGTCTTAAAACTAAAAGAAGCTGTAGCTCGTTAAAGATTCTGTTTGCTTTCTCACCAAATAAATTTTAAAGATGCACATTAGTGGCATGATGTACATATATCTATAGCGTACCTTTGACTATCAAAACTGTCCAAAATTAACATATTTTATCTACCAGGAGGTAAAAACTATATCCTCCCAATGAACTCCCAACGTACCACATTGTCTTGACAAGCCAAAGAAGCTAAATGCAAGTCAAACTTATGACGCACATTGTTTCCTTCAGGCTGGTATTCCCGAAAGGTTTGTAAAAGCCGCGTTGACAAAGACATTAAAAATGGTAAATACCTGAAGTTGAAAGCGTAAGGTAGAAGACGAAGTTAGAAATCGGTGGTTAACATACCCGCCGAAAGTCGAAAGGGGAGAGAAAATTTATCAAGACGAGAGGGAAATCGGCGGTCAACTCCAGTTTGATATTTCGACCTTCGGCTGAAAATCATGTGCCAGCTTTAGCCAATAGAGAAGCGGTTATGACGTCTTGTTGGTCATGTGATACACAAACACCGGTTTGCTCGAGAGATAATGAAGCCCGAGGGAACGAAAGACTTTGGTTACATCGTGTATTCATTGCGCTATGGCTGGCTCATATAAAACTTTGTGAACTGCTGACTTTTTGCAGAAGGAGAAAGAGAAAGGCCGAAGTCGGATCACCCCGGCGAAAACGGAATGCTCTTACCCCTTTTATTTACGAATTATCGTTGGCTTTAGAGTTAATTATTGTTTCCTATGCTCCTTTAAACAATGTTTTCAGCCTTGTCTTAAAACCAATCATCTGGGACTTGAGAAAAAGAACTAAGACGTCTAGGATCTGATTAATTATAAGTATAAGTGAATTACTGAATCGCTTTTAATAATTTTCCACAGAAGTCGGATAAATCACTACTCATTAACATTTTTCAAAAAAATCCCATCCCAAAGAAATAAGTTTTTCACTGACAATATTTTAATGGTTTGCAAATAATCATTATTCTTTACAAGGGAATAACCATAACTACATTTCTATTTCTATTTTTTAGAAAATTGGAACTTCAGAAGAAAAGTTGACCATGAACATTGCGAAGAAAAAGAAATCAGTAATGAGATTTTTCGAAATTTTTAAATTTCTCGACACAGATGTTCATGATGGTACCTCCGTTATCATTTTCGAGCGTTGCATGGCAGTGGTTAAAATATCCAAAAGTAAGAAAAGGAATTTCCATTTAAGCAAACCCTGCTGCACAATTTCGCTTCAAGCGTTTTCCATTAATTCCAATTTGGATGCTTCCATCAAAGAGGAAATCAATAAAAGGTAATTAAATTTTGCAAATGATAACAATAGAACTCCACTTCAGGTTTAATAGCACGGTCGTTCCAGGATCTGTATACCTGTAACTCTCGGCACTGGATTTTTTTATTTTTAAGTAGAGTTAGTAGAAATAGTTAATAATTTAGATGCGTATCATTTTTTATTAGGTGGTGACAAATCTTTTTTCATGGGTTTTCCGATAAAGCAGAAAACATGGTATATAGGTTTTTACATCAAATAATGTTCTGATATTAATATCTGGCTGTTGCTTGCTTAAACGTTCTATCATGCATAAACTTCGATGGTGTTCCTGTAAGAAATATATCAAAAATTAACGCGTCAAGGTAGTATTTAATAACTTAACCACGCTGAAACCAGCTAAACATTGATATGTTTTTAAATAAGTACATTATATAAAAAATTAATATAGTATGTAGTACATAGTGTTTAAGGCAATAATATTACAATAATAATAAATTATATTCAATTGGAAATAAATTTCACAGTGATTTCGAACCCAGTAGGTGAAGACACGGGGTTTAACATAAATCTTTGCTTCATGCACTAACTGGAAATGCAGAAATACTATTAAAGGGACACCCCAGCGTTTAAGCTGGTTTTGCGCCAGCTCAAATGAAATGGGACAACACTGAGTATGGCGGTTAGCTGAAACTTCATTGGTGTTCTGTACGTCACTTGACGAAATGGAACAAAACGTAAAACGCTGTTGTGGACCTTTAATATCTGTCGCTTCCAAGTTCTAGTATTTAAAAGAAGAAACACGGTTTTTTCAGTTCGGAGAACTGTTTTTGTATATTATATGTCCCTTTATAGCTACGATAAGTGAGTGTGTTGCACCGCCGTTAAACTAATATTATGCAAAGTCATTTTTAAAACATTATTAACATTTAAAATAGTTTAAAATACAGTTACAATACGTTTTACCCGAAAGAATTGTATCACTAATTGTTAAGCAAATTTTATATGATTTTGACTTATGAAATTTGCATAATTATCAAGTGGCGGTAAATTTTTATAGCTAAGTATACGTTCTTGGGCGCCATCAAGCTTGGAATTAAGGGTCCCAACATCAGTATTGGAAGGTGATCGCGTGAAATGTTAGTGTTCGTACCCACATGGGACGCACCAAACCGATTAATAATATCGAGTTACGCGGTTTTCACTCTAAATATCCAGTTACGTGGTTTCCGCTCTAAACATTTAGTTACGTGGTTTCTGCTCTAAACATCGAACTACGTGGTTTTCGCTCTAAATATAGGATAAATCTTAATAGGGCAAATAGGATCTAGGGATAACTTTAAAATTTTTTAGTTTCCAAAATCGACCGCGTGGAGGAAATGTCATAAATACTGCTCTGAAAATATGGTTATAATTCCGTTTCTATTCGTCTACTATATTATCTTAAGTTTAAGTATCACCTTTAACCTAAAGTTCCTTTTCCTCCAACCGAAGGAGTTACGTGGGTTTCGCTCTAATATCGAGTGACGTGGTTTTCGCTCTAAATATCGAGTAACGTGGTCTAGTATTAACTTTTGCATTTTCTAATGCCCTTGATCAGTTTCCAAAATCGACCGCTCGGAGGAATTAGGAATAGCTTCCAAAGCCCTTTATCAGTTTAAACTAGGTGGCGTTGTATCCATAACACCAGATTTTCGTCAACACTTTAACATTACCAACCTTTTTTTGTTCGATGAAATATTTTCAACTTTTGACAGAGTACATATCTTAAGTAGTCAAACAAAGTTTGTACGGGAAAAATCGTCGAAAAATTTACCGTTTGCTCTCCAGGGGGCGTCAAATGGTTGAATTATCAGAAATTGTTATAACTATCTCGTTACCAGCTTTGACAAATCGAATAAAATTTATTTTTCGGACATTTCTTGATTCAGAGTTGAAAACTGCTATAGTAGATCCATTAGTTTCTCATATTTTCTTAAAGGGTAAGGAGTTAGCGCCTAAGACATTTCCGGAAATCAAGACTTTGGGAGCTTGTGGAGCGGAAACGGTAGATTTCCGGAAGTTTCACCTCATTGAAACGTTGTACGCACAACGAGTTCTATCAATTACCAAAGTTTGTCTAAAATTCACAGAAACAATTTTCAATGTTAACCGTGCGGGGTCCTTTGGGTTGCAGTGAGACAACCCAATTTTTTTAAGAGTGTACAAAATCGACCGCTTGGAGGAAATAGGAATAAATTCCATTATGGAAAATGCATGTTGTTTTCAAAGTTTAAAAAAAAACATTTTGTTCCAAACATAAATACAAATACAACCGTATCAAAACTGCCCCTCTTAATTAAAAAACTATAGCTAAATTTACTTTGTGTTAAAACGGAAAATAGATCTGCCGCTATTATTGTAAAGTTTGTTTAGGGAAATAAATGTACTTACCAAAAACACAGCAAATACGCAGGCCTAGAATTCACGTCTTAAAACGAAATTTCCCACACAAAAAAAACGGGTCACGTGGGTTTAAAGGTTGCATGACTCGCATCAATCCAATATAATTTCGTTCAGTCGTTTTCCTCTCTCTGGATTTACACTACCCCGGCTGTCTTTCCCCCAACGGCCTTCCCGAGATTCGCTTAGAGCTTTATTATCGACGTAAAAATTACGTAGCCCATTTTAAAACAATGATTTGGCAATTCAAATTAATGGGAGATAACTTAACGCGTTTCAAAGGGGGTAGTTTGAAACGTCTGGAATCCAGTGGTCGTCTCAAAATTTGTCTGCGACGACTGGTCTTCTTGCTGCAACTGCGCAATTGATATCTCAGTGCTCGGGCCACAAAACATCCCATTTTCGGTTTAATAGAATTATGATTCGCAAAGCCACTACAGGTGTAGATGAGGTACGATCGGCTCTCGAAAGCCATACCATTGCCCAAGGTGGGACCCAGGGGTAAGAATAAACAGTAAAGCTATCGCTTTAATTTAATAATAAGTGCGACCCTCTTAGCAGAGCTGTTCAAACTAATCGATATCACTTTAACCCAGTTCTCAATATCACGCGAATAAAAAAATAAATACATGGCGTCATTGCACTATCCTAACAGCGTTTATTTGCGTAGATGAATTTTTAAATATTTGTATTTTGCCTAAAATGTAATTATTATTGTTACGACGTCAATTCTTACTAAATTCACAAAGGGAACACAGTCCTGGCGTTAGTATCACCAAGGTCAAAGAAGAGGGAAAGGGTGTATTACAACGTATTTTCCCAAAATTTCACTTGGTTGCAATTTAATATTATATATACGTTTTTATTGTTAAGTTTGGTATTATTTATATTTAATTTTATTATTATTGAGAGGATTTTAATTGTACACTTGGTTAAACTGGGTGTTATTTCAATTTTAGTTATATGATCATTTTTTATATTTAACCCTTAATCAATATATTAGAAATGTGGGCTTCCATACCACCGCAGCATTTCATTACAGACACAAACAATCGCAAGTGGCGATTATGAACAGAAATATTATACAGGGTGTTTTGAATGCTCTGACTAGGCATTTTTTTCAGATACTGCAAGAGACAGAGTTGTGAAATTTTCATGGTATTATTTCTAGTATAGGATCGCTTTTAATCCAAAATTCCGAAAAATCGGAAATAATTTTAGGCTTTTGAAAAAAATATTTGTTTACTGGTAGGTGCTAGTAAAAACGTTTAAATGAGAACGTTGTAGAGTGCTGTCAGAAATGTTCAAAGATATTGGTTTCATTGATAAATAACACGTTTTCGCAAAGATATGAGCTGATTAAAAAAACAGCTGTGCATAGGTGCCAATAGCCTTCGCATTTTTGTAAGAAATGTCTGAAAGATTTAATTGGACATTTTATTCGAATAAATATCATAATTTTACAAAAGATGTTCTAACATACCTCCGTTTGCCGTAATACATGGTTGGGAACAATGAAGCATGCTTTGAAACGAGCGTCTGATCATATCAGGAGTTACAAGTTCGAAGGCTGCAATAATTATCTGAAGCAAATCTTCGATGTTCTCAACAAACGTCACGTAACTTTGTGTTTTGATGAACCCACACAAGAAAAGTCCATCGGAGTTAGGTCCGGAGACCTCGCAGGCCATCTAACGTGACGGTTCCTACCAATCCAACGCTGAGGGAACTCGTTGTCAAGATGGTCCACTAGGTACGTGGGGTGGTGTGCCGTCGTGTGGTACCACATCTGTATGTAAGCTTCCAGCGGAATATCTTCTAACGCGTCTGCTATTTCGTTCTGCAAAAGCGCCAAGTAGCGTTGTCCAGAATGACGAGCTGGGAGAAAAAATGGGCCAATAATTCACTCCTCGAGCAAACCCGCCCAAACATTCAGTTGGAGTTGTTGTTGTGGATGGTAAGGAAAACACTAGGGAGGGTGTTCGTCACACCACATGTGGGTTTTTTAAAGGTTGAAAGGCCCATCTCTCCCAAAGCAACACTCGTCGGTCACCATCATTTGATTGATGAAATTTGGATTCTCATCAGAGATCGTTATTAGCCAGTTGCAGAAATCAAATCAACGTTCCATAACTCCTTCGTGCAGAGCTTGCTGGAGGGTCACTCGATACGGATGGAAGTTGAATTGTGAAGACTGGTCCACACGTAGTTCGTCGATAATCCGAGTTCGTTGCTTGCACGAAATCTGGGATTGACGATTCCGTAAGTCTGAAAACATGAAAAGCTCCAAGAATGGTGTTGCGACTTCGTCTTCTATCTGGATATCGATCGATGAAGAATTCACTAACCCTATGCGCGTTACGATCGGCTTTACCATAAAATACCTCGACCATAAAAGTACGCGGCTCACGAGAATAATTTAGTGGCATGTTGATTACCCTCATCAAACGTTAGATAATGGTTGAAAACAAAAATATTTCACATTAAATACTAATTGAAAGCTCGACTTTTGTGCGTAGATGGCCTTCTGATACTTTTTAGGCCAACTGTAGGCCTAAATTGGAGTTTTGGTAAATTACGTGTACTTTTTTTAAGGAATTTAATCTTTTAACTTGATTTCTTTCATTAACGTACATAAATTTAAAGGCTAATGGTCCCTATGGACAGCTTGGTTTTTTCGTTAGCTCATAGCTTCGTGAAAAAGTGTTAATTTCCAATGAAAAAAATTTCTTCCAACATTTTCGACAGCACTCTATAACTTTCTCTATGATATTTTTTCCTAGCACCTCCCGGTTATTTTTTTTTCACAACCCAAAATTATATCCAATTTTTTGAAATTAAGGATTTAAAGCGATCCCACACAAAAAATTATACCCTGAAAATTTCTCTATCTCTGGCAGTTTCTGAAAAAGAATGCTCAGTCAGAGCAATTCAAAACACCTTTTATAAATGTCCACATGCGTCAACATTTTTCTGTTCTATGGTTTAGGCCAAAAAAATATTTTAAAGTTTTCCATTTATGGGATAATAAGACTATACTTTATGGAACGCGGCTAAGAATTTTTTAAAACCAGTTTATTTATTTAAAGTTTTTTTCATTTCTTGGATGGTCGAACTTAAATTTTATACCCACTGTATTTGTATTAAAGATAGTATGAACTTAACTGAAAGATCATCTGTTAAAACGAGCCAAGGTTTATTTTTAAAGTGACTAGCAACAATCCCTTTTAGATTATGCTAATCTTGGATGAAAAATTTGTATTTTCTTGATTTGCAATAAATACAGAAGTTCATACTCCCTTTAATGAAATCACATATTCTCTTCGACCTTGTGTTCATTTTGAAGCTGCTCAGTTTGACCAGAAAGCATATTTAATTTGGTCTATTAATATCATTCTTTATTTTAGGATCCTCGTCTATCTGGAAGCTGGACATCAAGTTTGGTCTAAAAATCAAATAATGTTAAAAGGAAAATCTTTTTTATCACAAGACACACCGTTGGTGGTTTATTACCCAATATCAGTCGTTCACACCTCTCCGTCTTTCATTTTTTTACTAATTGGATGCACAGTATCTTTCATGTCGCTCGTTATAGAAAAACTCGTAAGATTCGGCAAACATTAACATTTCAAAGATTTACTAGGAGAGCTTAAAAGCGAAACCCTGAGAAATGAACTGTATGTTAATGTGTTTATGTTTCGAGCGTCGAAATAAACAGCTTAACTCGTTTTGTGCAGAAGTGATCGGTGATGCGTGGATTCGCTCTTAGCAAGTGTCGCTTACCTCTCGATTTTTGAGGGTTCATTTTTATTTGCAAGGTCATAATCCAAATACTTCGTTATGCAGGTCCACCATAAGTCTGCGGCGCTTAGGCAGATGAATAGATTATAAACAGATCTGAGATACTTTCTAGCTCCGAGCGTCGTTGAAAGCAAAATAGTTTTAATCCTCGTATCTTAGATCCAAAATACACAAATCTCTTTGTAATGCTTGGATAAGTCTGCACATGAGATTTTTAAGATTGTGCTGTCGCTTAGAAGTAAATTTCATTAGTTTAAACAGAACCTTGAGTAAATGTCACCTGTCTTTATAACGTGTTTAATTTAAAGTAAAAATTTCTACATCTTTAAATCTCATTAAAAAGTTACACCATTCGCGGATTTACGCTTAGTCTCTTACGCTGCTATCATAGAAGTCAGCTTTGCCCAATGGTAAGGAAATACTTTTTTAAAATATACCGCACATCACAGAACTCGTTCACAGGAGTTTGGTTACCTAGTGGCTACTTGAACTGGTTTCGAATTATGTCTTGTTGATTCCTTTGTTCCGAAATTGTGAGACGGCTTTGCGTTATTTTGTTTTCATCTAGTGGCTCTTCGGAAATTTCGTAATTTTCAATATTGTTATCAAGCGACAGAGAGAAAATAACATCGTTGTCAATGGGAAAATGACATGTATTTTAACATGAGGTACACGAAAGTCTCGAAAACCATTAACTCCGCCACTAATATTCAAATATATTGTAAGTCGCAGAAATCCAGTAATCGTAGTCTGATTATCTCGTTCGACGTTGATAATATTAACCATGTAGCTATACTGACCATTTCCAACTTTAAACTGAAAAACTCTTAAGAATTGGTTGCACGCGCTCTTTCAGCATTTCCTGCACTGGTGTTATTTTGGCGAATTGCATATTATTTTCTTGGGGAAATTTTATTCGTGAGTTGAGTGCCCAGCAAACCGAATCGCGCCCAGGACCAGCTGGAACTGGGCAGGCCTAAAACGGGTTGGTTTTTGTAGTTGCTTATCTGGTTGGCTAAAGTTCAGGCGGGTTTACACTATATCGGGCTTGGGCTTTGTGTGTAAAAGCAGGGGATCATTCCACAAAGAATCAGTCAATTATTTTATCATGGATCAACAGATTTCGAAATAGGCACCAATGATACTATGCCAATACAAACACTGCATAAAAAGTGATTTCTTGAAATATTTCACAGTTGATCTTTTATTTCGAATGCCTTACACCCCAGAAAAGTCGTACTCTTGCAAGCTCATTTTGGTTCCCCCTGGAAAAGGTATAGTGAACCGCTTTTTTCTTTAAGAATTAAACTAAATTAGTACTCAATATGGGGTGTCACAAACGTTAAGATACGCAAAATTAGCGCAAAGATTTTACATCTTGGGTTATAGACCAATATCTTGTAAAAAAAGTTTGTTGGGGAGTACATTTCTCAAGCTAATTGAGAAAAACACCTTACTTGAAATATAAATTTTGTTTAATTTATATGTTTAAAACTATATCCGTATTTGATTCCTTAGTGTCGAAAATTAATTTAAAAACAAGCACTAAATTTCAGTATTTCAATAAAACCACTTGTTCTGTACGCTAACCAATATCGTTTATCTTAAAGGAAGTTTATTTTCATTTTGAGCTTCGTGTGTTAATGATCAAACTTTGGAGTAAAGTTATTATGAAACAGTGGACGGTTGAGTTTGTGTGCTCTGTTTTGTCACTTACGATACAAGCACCAACACATTCTAAATTCACATTTTTCTTATGGTAAATGGCGGATGGATGATACGTTGCTTGTTGATTTTCCCAGTGGAAGAGTTGAACGGCATCTTGCACCAAAAACAAATAGTTCTAGGCAAAATCTAAAACTACTTTGTTTTCTTGCATCTTGTCTTTAAATTGACGAAAATATGAAGCTTGGGCTTTCGCGATGAAGTGATGTGCTAAGGCTATTTCAATAAGTTTCATTGAAAAGCCCCAGCACATCCATTACACTGGGAAAATCCACAAGCAAGGCTTCACCCATTCGCCATTTACTATAAAAACGACTTTACTTGAGAGCTAAAATTCAAAATTGCGAAACGATAACGTGGTCGAAGAAGCATTTTAGAATGTTATATTTAGACAACTTCTAGTCTACTTATTTGTTATTGGACTTTATCATAATGATTTATCCCATATAAAATATTTGGTTAAATAAACTATAATTTAAGTAATTGTCAAATTTACAAACGAGCCAATCACTCTAGTTTATGTTCCACCTTTTGGGTCAAAATGTAGCTTAAGCATCTTGTTTTAATGTTGACGCTAGCCAAATCTTCGGGCCGACACTTGCTTTAAAATAAACGATATTTATTACCGTACGAAACAAGTGTTATTTTATATAAAAAAAAATGTAGTGTTTGTTTTTTAATTTATGTAAATAAAAATAAAAATTGAAGTAAGGTGTATTCGCAATAAGCTTGAGAGTGGTACCCCTTACTGACGTTTTTCCCAAAGTATTGGTCTATAACTGAAGATGTCAAATCTTTACACCATTTTTGAGTACGTTAACGTTTGTGTCACCCCATATTGAGAATTATAGGCACATTTGATTGAATTCTTAGAGAAAATAAGCTAGACATTTTTCAAGGGGGGGGTACTATAATGACCTTTCATGAGTACGATTTTTCTGTGGTGTAAGAACATTTGAATTAAAAAATTAACCGTAAAATATTTTAAGAAATCACTTTATATGCAGTATTTTGTGGCAAATTTCATCGTAATACTATGATCCATGGTAAAGTCGTTGACCGATTCTGTGTGGAATGACTAATTCACAAATTATTTTACTCGTCAGACTTGATATTTATTCATAAAAAATATTCGTTATTAAAATACTTTAACTTTGTTACTTTTTTGGAATTAAAATAGAATTTTAATATCAATCCATTATGAAAGTTGATTCCGGTAGTAACCGGGCTCAGGTGGGCTTCGAAATTTTCGTGCTTGAAGTGGGCAGTCTTTGTTAAATGAATTTTGGGCTTGGACCTGGGTTGGTTATGTTTCAAAATGGGGAGGCCCGACTTACCTCTTTTTTCACAAGTGCCGCATAAAGTGTCACTTTCTAGTTTTTCACTGTAGTTTTTATTTTTATTTGACAAAGGAACATTGTGAGGTAATTTGATCCTTGTTACCCTAAGTTCAGGTGGCGAAACTGTTACTTTTGCGTTGTTGGCTCAGACCTATTTATCACGATCTGTAGACTAACAGATCTTTCTTCACACATCCATTTTAAACACTTTTCCTCCAGGGGCTTCGTTGTAAATACTGGTACAATATTTTTGTCAATTGTTTTTTTTTGTATGTCAATAAAAGTTGTATATATTAGCAAGTTGGCAAGCTTGCCAAATATACCTCTCTTCGGAATAATTTGCCTTTAGGTGTATTAACTACTGGACACGGTACTCAATGATATTTCGCCATCAAAAGCATCCTCCAAAATATTGTAATCCCGGTGCTATCCCAGCCAGATGATTATTTTTTTTACTATATTTTACAAATTTTATTACATTAAACTAATTTCCAATATCAGAAGAACAAAAAAACAGACCCAAAACGTTATTAAATAATCAAAGCAACAAAATGAGAAAAAATATATACGTGCAAAAAACTATTTTATAGAGAAATACCAACCCATTGTATTATATGTAATACCAATCAAGTTTATATTGAAAAACAAAAGATAAAGTGAAAGAGAAAGCACTAACAAAACTGCTTAGGCTTATGACGAAAATCCAACGAACCCGATAAAAGTCAATGCAAATAAAAATCGTAGACATGAACTATCCCCCACATTATCAACAAAGAAGAAAATAACCAATTGAAAAATATATAATATTAACCCAACTAAGTAACCAGCTAATTAAAATTAAATACCCACAGTAATAAACATTGTATTAACAGAAATATGCAATATAAAATATATTATAATAACCCATACAAACAACCAGGTAATTCAAATACTAAGAAATCAAGAAAATGTCAATCCATTTACCCACGGTAATGAAAATTGTAATAGAAAAAACCCAAACACCTTACCGTTAAAAATTCCCGGCTTATAACACACACAAAAAACCTTAACTGAATAGTGAAGGTTAAACAACAGCGTATATCTCAAAATATAAGACCAACGTAACCACTAACCACTTTAATGAAAATGTATCACACATTTAAAGCCGATAGGAAAACACATAATATAAATTACGAAGTTACGAGTAAAGTAAGGAAAACGAAAAAAGCCCATTGTATACCACTTGAAATTGTATTCATAAATGACCTTTAAAGTTCAAAAGTACCGAAAGACAAAAAATAACAAAGTTCTACCCTTTAACCCTCTTAACTCTGCTGACTACGCTAAAACAATATTTGACCTTTAAAATTTAATGCGTTAAAAATGTAAGACTTTAAAAATTATTAATGAACAGTAACATGTATTGGTGGTTTTGTGGTAGAACACTCAACTGCCATGCAGAAGGGGTCGCGTTCGAAACCCTCCCAATGCAATCGAAAAATTATGCTATGATGTATACCATGAACATCTGGTGGAAACCCTACCATTTCGACGTTGAGACGTTTTCCGTAACCTTCGGCACAAACTTCGAATATTCTTAACAAAAAGTCACACTTCGCAAAAGGAAATTATAATTCAACCAATGACAAAAATTAGGGCGCTTTTGGAAAAACCTTTTCCCTAATTCTAAGAAACTGCTTACGCAGCCATTACACTTTTCTTCGAAAATGCGAAACCGTTCCCAGCCCAGACAGACAGACGCAAACACCTACAGACACCCCTGGTTGGTGACTATGTCCCCTCTGAGAGGTATTAAAAAGTGAAACTCCAATTAATTAGCATTCTGATTTATGAGTGAAATCAATTGTAATTGTTAATGCTTTATAATAAATATATATAAAGAAACGTTTTTCTAGATTTTAAGAATAGAAAAAAAAGTACTTTTTAACCTTTAGCGCTTTTCTTTCTATAAAAACTATTTTAGATTTTGCGTATTATTTTACCTGAAATTAATAAAGTTGTAGGTCGACACTCAAAATCAGTCTTAATCACAACACGAATCGAATTTTTCACTACTTAACAAAGAAGTTGTTTCTTAAATAAGTTAAGTGTTCATCGAGAAATCGCGTTACATTTAAAGTTCAGTGAAATCGACGGCAAGGAAGCTTTGCTCGGTTCGATTCAATTAATAAATCATGTGACTAATAAATTAAATAATTTTTACGGATTTCATCAAAAATGTATTTATTTAAACCTAAGAAGAATACTTTGTTAAGAAAATTTTTAGCGTAGCTGAAAATGTCCAGCATACTCCATAAGACGGCTCATATACTCTAAAAATAGCCAGCCCGGCATTTCTTTGGTTCCATAAAATTATCGTCTTTAGACATGATTAAAGCAAACGCCTGTGACGTGCTCCTTTCTTGCTCTTCTTTCTAACACGACGGCCGCGGTTCGTTAAAATATATTTATTATTTTAAAAAATATATAATTATCCTTAATTATTAATAAAAAGTGTTAAGAGGTCTATTTTACTTATGAAGTTTCAACTACAAATTTGTCTATTGAATCAGTTTACTAAAAGAATAAATTATTAATAAATCTAGACCATATCTGTATTATTAAATTTACGAAACCAAATAAAGTTTGTATTAACAAGGTTTTTTATTTTATCTTTTTAGGTTTATCTTTTTTATAGTCTAATAATTAAAAATTGGGTAGTGGATATTGATAAAAGGAAACTAAAAAAAAATATTTTTGTCAATTTCTTTGTATAAAAATATTAACACAAAACGAATTGTAATAATACAAGTTGGTATTATTAAACCTTACTTGATTTGCGGTTTTGGTGTATATCCAGGTATTTAGCCCATGTGCGGTGATTTGTGCAGTACGTGAATCGTTCAATTGGTTCTGTATTAAATGATCTAACTCTGGAATTGCACACCATAAGCAAAGAGTAGTTCCTAGAAAGTCAAGTAATTATATAATTCTGTCCCTTTCCGTAAAATTGGTTGTAGCAAAGGGATGCCCCAGAACTCACCACTTTTCGGGGTTTTATCACTTTTCCTCGTGCACGAGACCCTAACTACCTTCACTACTGTCTCATACGAGCCGTAACTAATGGAAAAGTCTGACCGAAGCAACACTAATCCTAGCTCTTGCTTCAACGACTGTATGGTCGATTATAGAGTCAGCTCAAGCAATCGCTCGTAGACTCCGGGAAGCAACTAGTGAGCACGTAAGGTTGAATATTTAGACGTTGAGTGTAGCAATACAGCTTAATTATCAGCTAGGCTAATACCCAAGGCAACACCCTAGTCGTAAGTCATCCAGTGACTTTTTTAAGCCATTAAATCAGGTGACTGGATTACAATGCGTAGGAGGGTGGTGGCTAGAGCATCATGCTATGCGACCTAACAGCTCTCTAAACTAACTGTAACCGTTAACCTCAACCAATTTAATGAAAGGTCAAACCGAAGAGCTCGTACGAAAAACCCCTTTACTCAGCTTAGGTATTGAACACTTTCCATCCCGGTGTTCTTTTGAGGTTTTTTTGTATTATTTGCTCTAATTTGCATTTCTTTCGTTTTTTTTTAAATATTAAGCATAATAAAGATGAATATGATTCTAGTAAAAGTTATTTTAGGGTAAAATACGTTTTAAAAGTTAAAATCAAAAATAGTCTTGAATACGTTTTAAAAATGGAGGTTAAGTAACTCTTGATGTTGAACAAATAATATCCTTTATTAATCTTGAGAAAGAGAAGTTTAAGGGTTGAACTCGTCGGGTAATAAAATAAATATCTGGTTCTTCTTGTTACCAATTTAGACCAAACTATGGGCCCGTTCCACAAAACATTTTCAAATGTCTCTCTTAATAACGAAACTCAAAATTTAACGAGACCGATTTATCGAGACTAAAACTACATGTTGTTGTCAGAATTTATAGTCCGGTGTACCGGTAAGAAAAGAACCACACCACCGGAGGCCTATCATCAGAATGCCCTACGCCAGCGTCCACAAGCCCGGACAGGTGACAAAACCAGCATGGGTAGCAGAACCCCACTACTGATGGTCGCACCCTCGACGCAAGCCGCTCAACCCAGCAGAAGGTGCAACAATGGGACGACCAGCCCGCCACTTCGCACACAGCAGTGGGATAGAGAACGGATGCTCTAGCAACTCCGGCCGACACCCCACCTACAAAGGCATAGAGCCAAGCCCTTTGGAGAGAGCTCCTAAAGGGGAACGGTGGGCACACAGCAGCCCGCATAACCCGGCACAGCTGGCACCGGAGATCCCGGTGGGAGCCCAAAAGGCCGGGAGATGGGTCCGCCGTGCCCTCATACGGAGGCCCGCAGCCCCACAGCAGGCTACTCAATCCGCCGAGGCGGCCAGTTTGCCCGGCCCCTCTCCATTAGCCTGGGCCGAAGCCCAGTATCCAGCCCACACCTGACCGAAGTCGGAGGTCGGAGATAGGACCCTTTGGACGGAGCTAACATCTCCCAGTGCGCCACCGCCCTTACGGGTTACAAGAGCCGGACCCCGACTCCCCGGTACAGCCACCAGTTATTGCACACTCCGACCCCTTGAGGGCCAGACTAAAACTACAGTTAGGAAAACGCGTTTCAGAGAGATTATAACAAGACTTCAAAATTTCGCTCTCTCGTATTTTTGGGCAAGAATTAATAAACTCCGCCATCATCTGAGCCAATAGAAGCGCCGGAAAATATCGGTGGGAAGCGGGCCACTTCAATCGCTCAGTTGGGCTTTAGCGTTGTCGGTTATTTCTTTCTTCTAAACAGAGGCAATATTCCACTTTCAAGTTCGTAATCTCGGCGAGCTTTCAGTTATTTTATGATACATATTTTATTTTATTTATATATTTATAATTTTGGTTGTTATTAAAAACACGAAATTGTTTTTAAAATGGGGAAATTGAAGAAGCAGAGCCAAGGTTAAAGAAAGGGAAAAGGAAGCAATTGTTGCTGGGCTTGAAGCTAGAATGGGGTTGGTCAATAGAGTTATGAGAATAGTGAAAGCCTTTATAAATGAATAAATAATAACCCTTAAACATAATTACATTTACCAGTATGTCTTCTCCTTTAAAATAAATGTTATGAATATTATTAATTACCCTTTCTCTAGCTTTCACGTGTAAAACGTATAACAGAGCTGTCTCCATCTTTATGGTTCTTTTTCTCTTAATATCAGTTTGGCGGTAAGTTTTAATTTCACTTGGATATTATTCGAAGGTAGTTATCACTTTCGTGTATTTTTTTATCCATAAAAGCGCTTTGGCGATCAATAAACATTTCCAAAACTATATTTGGGAGTTTTTTAATTTGGGTATCTTACTTGAGTAACCAAATCTATTGGGCACCTTTCAATTCAGGCCTTCATATTTGCCATTTGTAGCTCAATAAACGCGGTTTCAGGTAAATGTTTGATTAATAGTACCAAAAATCTCTTTTTTCATAAACAATTCATAGAATTGGGTCACTCACGATAATAAAGTTTCAGCGGGACATCTGTTTTGATGTTGTTTACACCTTGATTTATCTCGCTAACTCGATGAAACTTCGTCGCACTTGAGCTCTCGTTGAGCTTTCGTTAACAAACTCAACTTTTTGTCTCGTTAAAATGTCTCTGGAACGCGTTGTTGAAAAAGTCTCGTTTGTCTACTAGACTTGCCGCCTTTTCGGTCATTGAAATTTACAGCAGATTTAAGACTATTATGCAGTGTGTTAACTTAAAGATGGACAAGGGCGAATATCTCAAAATGTGTTTTAGCTAAATTTTTGAAATGTTAGGGTGTTATAGAGCACTGAAAAGGTCAACCGACTATGAAAATTTTAATTAACTTGAAAAACCGTAAGAGTTACGAAGTTGGTTCCAATTAGAATAGTGTTCCCCGTCACATTTTATGGCCAACTAGCTTTGACTCGATCTGATTTTCGAAATAGGAAGTCGATAAATGTTAGGCCAAAAACAAGAAGGTCGTTAAGTTGTTAACGTGTGGAAGACGAGGTTTGGGAGATGAAATTTTAAAACGAAAGAACCTCAACCACGATGAGGATGTCAATCAAATTTCAGTTCTCTAACAAGAGTTAAAGTTATCAGTTGAACATCGTATTTTACACGTTATCAACTTAACGACCTTCTTGGTTAAGTATTGGAACCCTCTCGGTTATAAATTTCATTATCTGTATTTCTAATTGTCGTCCATTCGGAATAGGTTTCATATCGTACGAGGTTTAAAAACCAGACGATTAGTCACCTCCGAGTTAAAGGCATTCTGTATCATATCTGGTGTTTCGAGACTGAAAATTGCAATGATTATCTGGTGTTAATCTGCTACCAAATTAACTGGTTCTTTGATGAAACATTTGAGAAAAACAACCATAAATGTCTGGTCAGGGGATCAAGGAACGCATAGAATTACCATTTGCGCGGTTTTCTGTTTGCCAGATTTTCACGTTCGCGGATTTCCATGGGTTATTTTTGGCAGATAATTTTTAAAATGACCTTGTTTACCCTCCAGCTGCACTGCTGGTTTATGTTTAATGTCCGGTCGTGCTGTAAATACCAAAAAAATATCATGTTTTGCTCAGTTGAAATATCATTAGTTGAATTAGTCGCTTCAAAATATATCGCCAGTCAAACAGCAACTTGTAACTTTTCATCCATTAGGTTAAGATCGTAGTGAAGTAGCTGTTTACAGAATAATTACAGAACTATAGCCTCGACTATAGACTGTACTATGGCTTTAGTTTCAAGTTGACGTATTCTAAGTATTGGCGCTTAACGGCGCAGTGCACTAGATATGCTCAAGCGCTGGGGGCGCGCGGGGCCACCAAACTCCCATTCTGAAAAATGTGATAGGCCGTCTAAAACGCCACCTAGAGGACCGTACCAAAGACTATATACGCTTCGCTTACTAGATAGGCGTGTTCTAATGCTCAACTTGCATACCGATTGTGGCTCCATCTCGACGCTGGTCCAAATTTTCCCCGCGCTTCAGCTGTGTTACTAGTGGCGCCTCTAGCTGTGGGTCCAAATATTACTCTAGATTTTACAGTGCTTCAGAGGTTTTAACAGTTTTTTTACCTTAGCACTCCTGTCTAGTAGAATGTAGCGTTATATAGTCTTAAGACAGTACCAAGCTTTACGCATCAAGAATTGTCAAACCCGATATAAACCCAACAAAAATTAATCTAACCTAACCTAACCTAACCTAACCTAACCTAACCTTACCAAGAACTTTGACCACTTTAATACCTTTTTTGACGACTTAGAAACCCGCAATGCCATTAAAAGGTGTATTTTTTGTGGCAGGAACTAAAGTTAAATTGCACGATTTTGGAAAAGGTGTATTTTTTGTGGCAGGAACTTAAATTAAATTGCACGATTTTGGAAAAAGTGTCATTTTTTTGGGCACGCACTAAATTTAAATTGCAATATATCGTAAAAGGTGTATTTTGTGGCAGCCACTAAATTTAAATAGAAATATATTGAAAAAATGTCATTTTTTGTGGCAGGCACTAAGCAATATTCTTTGACAGGCATTCGCTTAGATTGTTAAATTTTGAAACTTTAAATTCTAAATAACACGAACAGACGCCAAAGTAAGCTGATACTAGTAAATAATAGTCTTGCTTGAGCCTGTGTTCTATAACAAATAAAGCAAACATTTTCTTAGCAACCAGAATAATTCTCTCAGCATTGCAGATACTTCATGTTTATGTTAGCCTACATTTTGAGAAGCTGGGGTGTGTATTTTGACTGAAGATAGATTCCCATCCGAATAAATCAACAAGTGATATTTTAACTGATAAAAACTTAATAATTATTGGTATTTACAGCGCGAACGGTAATTAAAAATACACCAGCAGCGCAGTTGAATGGTAAACAAAGTTATGTTAAAAATAATCTGCTAGAAGAAAACCTCTTTCAAGGTAAAAAGGCTTAATATAGAATATTTAAGTCGTGAGCAGCCGCGGAATTGAAAGACCTGTGCAAATGGAAACCGCACCATTGAAAAACGGGCGCAAATGATAAAACGCGCAAATAAAAACTATCTGCGCAAGTTGAAAACTGCGCATATGAAAAATGCGCAAATAAAAACTATCTGCGCAAGTTGAAAACTGCGCATATGAAAAATGCGCAAATGGAAAACGCGTTAATGGAAAACTGCGCAAATAGAAAACCGCAAAATTGCATATGCGGTAATGGGAACTGCGCAAATAGAAAACCGCGAAATTGTCCAGTTGGTCCATAACCGCCGTGGCACTGCCATGCTTAAACTAAAGACGCCTGTATCTTGCCTAAGGAGTTCCAAGGAATTCATCTGTGTTCAGCACAGCGAGGTATCGTCTTTTTACAAAAGAGGCGCTATCTTATCGCAGCGCAACGATTCAAGATAAACTATTTTTTAACTGTCGTTTTTTTGCTAATTAAAATATTCAATTATTAATAGTACTATATAAGGTTAAGCTATCTAATTCATTCACCAGTCAACCATGTAACGATCATTCAAGTTTATTCTATTGTTCAAATAAATGTTTTATTTTAAAATTTGTATCAAGAGTCCCGTCATTCCGAAAATCTTGAATTCACGCCTTCAATTTGGTCAATCGAGCCGGATGTTAGCAGCAGTTGAAGTTATGCCTCAACTGACGAGTCCAGCTTCTTTTTCGTGGGATACAAGATCATCGGAGGGACAGACGCCCACTCCGTCCTAGCGTTCGATCCCAGTCATGGATGCCCTACTCACGAAGCACCGGGCTTCATAAGTCTGGTTCCATTAGCAGATGCAGCGGTAATTCTGTACGATGAGAGAGTCAAGAAGCTAGCCGTCGACTTAGACTCCGTACAGGACCTCATTTACGTCAAATGTAAACCAGAGGATTTGGAGGCCCAAGTGGCGAAATATAACGGTCTCGTTAAAAGGATCGAGGACCTACAGGTCCTGCTGCAGATGGCCCGAAGTAAAAACACTGCAGCGGCAGCGAATATCCTGCCAGCCTTGTCTCCATCGTCAGATCTTCGTCTACCGCCGATCGATCTACCCAAGTTTGGAGGCAACCGGATTGAATGACTACCGTTTCACGACCTGTTTCTGGCCACAGTCCACAATAACGCAACGTTATCGGGAGCCCAGAAACTCCAATACCTCAAGAATGCCACGTATGGCGATTCGGGGCGTCTCGTCCATTCCTTGCAGTTGATGAATAGCAACTACGGTGAAGCTTGGGACATACTCAGTTCCAGATACCACAACGCGAGAGAGATCATAGACGCCCATATCAAGCGGCTTTTCGGACAACCAGCGATCAAAGAAACATCTCCATTCACCATTATTCAGCTGATCGGTACGACATCGGAGTGTCCCCGATCACTGAAGGTTCTTCAAGTTACAGTCCAGCATTGGGACGCGGTGCTGCTCCTTATCGTCAAGGAGAGGTTGGATACAGAATCACGGCACCAATGGGAGTTGACTCTATCGGGGACCACGCTTCCACAGTATCAAGAGCTTTCAAAGTTTTTGGAGAAACGCGCAAGGGCTTTGGACGCTTCCCAGGCTGCTACTGGCTGCTCAAAGACGAAAGAGTCATCACATGTACGGAAGCCAAAGACAGCAGCTCATCTAGCCACCAATGGCAAATGCGTATTCTGTGGTGAAAAGCACGCACCTTTCCAGTGCCCAGTGCTGATCGAAGCTTCAATCGACGAAAGGTGGGAGATGGTCAGAAGGCACTCACTGTGCTTCAACTGTCTACGGTCTCATCATCAGACGGGCGCCTGCATTCCGGTACATGCAGGCTTTGCAATTTCAAGCAAAACACGCTGCTGCACCGAGCTAATCAAGAGCCAACGAAGGAGGACGTCGAGGTTAAGGTACATATCATGAAGGACGTAGCCCGAGAGGATCGTAGCTCGACCAAGTCTGCTCAAGTACTGTTACCAACGGCAATCATCCAAGTCGAAGAAAGCTCTGGGCAATTTCGGCCGCTCCGGGCGCTGCTGGATTCGGCCTCATAATCCACCTTCATTACCGAGTGAGGCGTCCGTCAGTTGCAGCTGAAGCGTACACGGTATAGCGTCACCATCGGCGGTATTGGAGCTACCGGAATCGGAACTACAAGAGGCAGCGTGCGGCTGGAAGTCAGAACCGGTAAGGACACCATCTTGTCTGTAGAAGCTCTAATACTCAGCGCAGTCACTGGCGACCTACCAAACTACTCATTCAAAGCAAAACCGTGGCCTCATATCGAGCCCAGTGGACGTCCTACATGGAGCTGACGTTTACTTCGATGTGGTTGAGAGTGGGGACCGCCGTGCTCAAAAGGATTCACCGATTGCATTCAAAACCATTTTTGCTGGGCTATCGGAGGGCCGCTGGAACCAGATTGCGTTGACGCAACACCTGAAGCAGTCTAAGCCCACGTCTGTACATTGGACGAGCAAGTAGAAAAGTTTTGGGCGTTGGAGGAACTAAATACCAGAAGAACGCTGACCGCAGAAGAGAATCAGTGCGAGCAGGGAACGCTCTACCTGTTCTTGTCTATAAATGTCAGCAACTGACAAAAGTAGAAAATATTTGAAATTACAATAAATAAATTTGATGGAAAAGTAATCAATAACCAATTTCGTAGTTCGATTTAATGTAGAGCTCAATCAAAAAGAACTGTTTTTAGAGTGGCACAAAACGTTTGACAGGTTAAGCGGCGTTGCGTGAGAAGAATATATGACATCTGTTTTTTGTCCTTCCCTTGGTGGGGAACGTGGTCACTGATTTTTTAAACATTTTCGGGTTTCAGAACTGAAATTAGCTGCGGAGTCGGGGTATCGATTTTATTGGTCCTCAGGTGACGAAGTTGACAACAAACTGATTTAATTTTAACATTTTAATTTTTATAAAAATAAAATGAAATTAATCATTTACTAAATACAACGAAACTTCGGTTACGTAGGTTTGATTGAATGACGTTTAAGTATAAATTAATAAATAAATAAATATTCAATTGGAAATGATTAATAATACAATTTTGATTTTTAATTTAATAATATAAAATCCAAATAGATGTAAACATCTTAAATTACAAAAGGTCTTGCTTAAAAAATAGAATAATGCGAACAAAAGTGGATAATATATGCAAAAGGGTTCTTGAAAGATCACCATTAAAATATATACGTACGGTTAAATGCTGTAGAAAGTGCTTAATTGTTTTAGAGCTCTACCGGCATATGTTAGTAACGATCTGATTGGGGATGGAATTTTCTGACAAATTATGTAAAAAGACACATTTTGAAAATTTAAAGTGGAATTTTTTTAAGAAAGAAATAGTAAATTTATCAAAGCATATATTTCTAAATAAAATACGAAAGCTTCCAAGCTAATATAAAAACAAGAATTAAACTGCGGCATTGTTTTAAACCATGAACAATATTCTAAATGTGAAGCGAGAGTGTTGGAACTGATTCGATAATTACATTTTATTTTATTTTTATTTAAAACAATCCAGTTAATTTTTTTCAATTATATTCATGGTTTAGAGCCCTTATTCTATTAGTTTAACAAGATTTTCAACAATATCGTTTATTCAATATTTAAAATAAATGAAACTAAAGCCGGCATGAATGGTTGTCTTCAACGTCTTGCAGTTAACCTAGATATAGAGACAATGAAAACAATCGCATTATTATTATATTAAGAAGGTTAGTTGACTGTTGGAGAAACGATTTCTGCTTAAAATAAAGGACGTTAAATCTTCAGAAAATGGACAGTAAAATTCAAATTGTTTTGTCGGTTACAGCAAAAGGACGACCGTCGCTGTTGAACTTGAGAACGCTGTTAAAAACCGCAGCAATTGACAATCTTTCTTAAGATTGGGCCTTCTAATGGTGTGTTTTGGAAGTCTCGAGGGGAGAGCTGATTATTAGTGATTTTATTTGAGTAACATATATCTTTAAGGCCTTTTCGTGAAAATTTAAAAATGAGCTTAAGTAAATTAAATTGTCCTAATAATTTTAAATCAAAATTGCTCTTTGGCTTCAAAAATAAAAATAATGGAAATTGAAAATAGCTTATTTTCTAAATTATGGTGATATCTGGTTAGATGAAGTCGTGCTACGTTAGTTTAGAATAAAGTTGCGCTTACTTAAAGGTTACTGTAGTACCAAGTTGTTCTTACAAAAACTTTGAGAATTTTTTTGTTATTAATATTGGAACCGTGCGCAACGTTTTGTAAAACGTTCTCTGAAATGATTTGTTGATCTCAAATTTTATTTTGAAACTGAAAGCATTGTTATTAAGAAATATTCTGAAAATTCATTGGAATATGCTCTTGTGGCTTCGCCAATAAGTGAAGTAATTAGTTTCGAAGTACAGGACATTAATACAATACTAGATTTGCTTAATGAAGGATTTTATGCATAGTGCCATATCTCCTATAAGGAAAACAAAAATAACCATTTAGCTAGCTAACTATGATTAGATTTACATGGAAGTACTTTATAAGTGTTTGGAACATAACCTTTGCAATTGTTTAAACGAATAACAAATTATAAATATAATATGCAACTGCTTCCTCCAATATTATTAATTATATTACTAATATTGAAAGTTTCCGAGATTAACCAGAATTTCTGCGCAGTTCTGATGAGCCCCAGTTTTTGAAGAGAATGAGAGTGAATTGACACTTTCCATTCATAAAAAAATAAAACTATACGTGGGCAATTTTTTTTATAAGTTGAATTTATCTAGAATTGTTTTGTTAGAATTTTTATAGCTTTGCTAAAATTTAATTGTTGATTTTTTATTGAAATCGCTAACAGTGCTAATTAAAGGCGATGATTTCATTTACCTGACTTCAACTTTTCCAGGCAACCCTGAATAAAAATAAATTAAAATACAATTACTTTAAAATGATTAACATGAATTTATAAAGATAGATAAATTTCGAAACGTTTGGGCTCTTTTGGGCAAATGGCCAGAACGATATTATATTAATAACAATCAGCTAGGCTAATACCCAAGGCACCACCTTAGGCCTAAGTCATCATGCGACTTTTGAAGCCCTTAATTCAGGTGGCCGGGTAACAATGCGTAGGAAGGTGGTGGCAAGCCCTGCATGCCACGAGATCGAGCCAACAGCTCCCCACACTAACTATTACCGTTAACCTAGACAAGTTTTTATGGAAGGGGAAACCTAAGAACTCGGGGGAAAACCCCTTAAGCCAATGGCGAGAGAACTTGCAAACTCAACGCAGAAGGAGTTGTTCCGAGTTTTCACCCAGTGCCACAAGCTGGGATCGAACCCGGCTCCTCTTGCTTCGAGGC
The DNA here is from genome assembly GCF_980474605.1 of Leiobunum rupestre. Classification (NCBI taxonomy): domain Eukaryota; kingdom Metazoa; phylum Arthropoda; class Arachnida; order Opiliones; family Sclerosomatidae; genus Leiobunum; species Leiobunum rupestre. Next base: position 22,281,608 of record NC_143385.1, on the reverse strand, counting down.
GAAAGTTCTAACTAGGAGCAACAAACACAAGGAGAACGCAGCAAGCCTTTAAACACGCTAACGAAGGGTTGTGTACGAATTTCATTGGACGAGCGTCACGAGCCTTTACGCTGAACACTTAACGCACGGGGGGAATACAATTTTCGAATCTTCCCCTTCCGACGGCAGCATGCGCTAAAGCGTCTAGCCAATGAAAAACGTACACAAGAAAATCCACGACTATTGACGGGTTGCGTTCTCCTTGTGTGGGGTTTTGTGTTTGTTGCTCCAAGGTGCTAACCACTCCGCCACCCCTCATTATTAAGAGAAACACCCTGAAAGACAAACATAATCGATTTAAAATAAATAGTTGATAATAATAAATTAAATTTTGAAACTCAAATAAACGTTATTGAGAAATTGAAAAAAAAAATAGTTTAAATTTCTTTTTCAGTTCAAAGTCTAATGGCTCGAAAAAGGTAAGCACCAAAATATAACTGAAATTCGTTCTGATTGCCATGAAAGCCATATCGTCTCAACTACGTTTGCTAATTTTATTATGTTTTTTTATTTTACCAGAAAATACTTAAGGCGTATCGATTTTGATCATAGTTTGATGTACTCGCTCGGTAATTGGTAAAAGTTATTTTTAATTATTTTGTATATTTCGAAATATTATTAATGTAGAATTTCTCAATTGTAAGTTATTACTTAATTTTTCCACTTGAAAGTTATTCTAACTGCCTTGAACTTGAACGATTAATGTCGCGCAGTATTAAAATTTTATTCTTCGTTCACTGTTTAAAAATTAATTTTCTAGATCTTCGTCCAAGGTATAAGGGGAACAAACTCAACCAATTATATTTTGACAAATTAACCTTACCTCTGCTGCTGAGCGAATGATTTTCAATTCTTCTGGAAATTCTTTTATTTGAGTCTTATAGTCGCTCAGCTCACATTCGAGGAGTTCTTTCTGTGAAGAGTTTGAAAGAAGAAGGTTTTTATGGTTAGCTTGTAAAAACAAGAATGTTTTTAAGTTTACAGAGAATATTTAGCACGCGTTCTTTCAACCAAGTGATTGACCACGCCTCTCTGCTTCTAATATTTCCCCAATTTTGCCGTTTATGGTCGGTGGCTTATGTTTTTTGCTGACTTTATAAACATTTGTATTGGAATTTATCTTGCATTATCAAAAGTAATGCGGAAGAATCAGCCATTGTTAAATTACGGAACGGGGTTTCCAATACAAATAAAGATAATGAATGTAGAATCACACTGAGCCATTCTCAGGGCTCAGTCACTTGACGAGATATGACAAAACCAACACTACACGTTTTCCAGTTAAATCCCAAGTACACTATTCAGAAATTCATAGCTCTACTTGGAATGCTGCAGAAAGCCAAAGCTGATATGTGGCCGTACTTTGGCTAATTTCGATGGCGATATTGATGTACAAAATGATTATAATAAAATAATCATTTCGACTTTTAAAATTGGAATTTCAGGAGCTCATCTTTAACTAATTGAAGGAGATAGCCAATGATATATTTGAAACACTATTAACAATGTAACTTTCTTCATTAAGCATTCAGGATTTCAGAGAGTTCTATCTTTAAAACGATACCTTCTTATCTGGTGTGTTCAGAGCTTTGCACAGTCCTTTATCATCCGTTTGGTATCCAATTCTATTTTTGCAGTTTAATGGTATTATAGCTCCCTGCATCAAAAGAGCTCGTATTAAATCATGGTTAGGATAGTGTTATTTTAAAGCGCATAAGCGTAACTGATAACCTATGAAAGAGACAGTTTTAATTATCCTGTCAAATTCTGTATTTGTGAATTTGCCATTGCAACTTTTCTCTTCAATTGAATGTTTATTGCAAGAAAATTTTTTTTTAACCAAATATCGGATGAAAATTATTTTCGTTCAACAACAAGTTTAGTTTTCATTTTTAAAAGATAATAAAATATTAACATTCAGCTAAGCTTACACCCAAGAAACCACAAAAACCTAAGTCGGGGTAATTTGCATTGGAGGGTGGTGGAAAGAACTTCATGCCACGGAGGCCAGTAGCTACCTACACGAACTATTATCGTTAACCGCAGTATGTTTTATAGAATGGGAAAAGTGAAGCCTTTACAAAAAATGTCTCAAGAACTCTTAAGAAAATCCAAGGGAGCTCGTAGTAGTCTATGGAGTTTTGAACGTTTGGAAATACTACCTTAAGAACTCTTTGGGAAGTTAAAAATAAGTTTTGTGAGAAATCGCTTTGGAATCTATTGTGAATCTATTTCTTAAGATTTTTGAGAAAAATGAAATGGAAATTTAGATAAATATAGGAAAAGCATTTGGTTTTACTTGCAAAATTAGTCTGAAGAACTCTTAGCATAAATAACGTAAAGTTGTGAAAGAACTTAAGTTTGATTATATTACTATTTCTTGAAAGACAAAGGCCCAATATTAAACTTTCTGAGACATAAGAAAAATGTCAAATCGAAATAGATGGTCAAATTTTTAACATTCCGCAAAACAAATCCAAATATATAGACGCATCTACTACTTTTTTTTAGATATAAATTTCCACCGATCACTTTTTAAAAGATAAATCCCGTAACGTCTGTTTTAAGTAAGCGTACTTACCTTGCCCGTGCCTCGTTTTCTGCTCATACAAGATACGAATGAAATCAATTTATCACTCGCTTCTGAAAAAGAACGCCAGTAAATATCTAAAGTACGAAAATAACCTGAGCAAAGCTGAGTCTAGTCGTTTACGGTTTGAGAAAAAGTAGCTAACAAACCGATTTTATTCGCCGCTATCGCTGATTTCTTTTAGCTTGTTCTAAAACAATACCATTGTTTGTCAACAAAAACGCGTTTCTTTCGCTTCGATATAATATTCATCGTTTAAAATACGCATTTGATAGGCTTCGCTATAAAGCATTATTTTCAAAAAGCGATATTTCTAGCACTCGTTTGAAAAATCCTCATTCAGTGAATAAAAATTACGAGTCGCTCGATTGGTTTCGTTTCAATGCTCGGGTGGCGATTACCAGACAAATTGATATTGACTTAAGGAACATATTGACCAATAATTTCACGTACGCCAATTCATCGAACAATAAGTTAAAACAAATGAAAAATATGGAACGTAGTTTGAATTTTAAATATGAACCTACGACGCCCAGACTGCAACGCGAACCAATATTTACAACCAATATGTACTACGTTTTGTCCAACTTTGACTACTGATACTTAACAAAGCGTGGGAGCTTAAGAAAATTGACTATGAAGAATTTTGGTCCTTAACAACATATTTTAATTTGAAATAAATCAGTAGAAAGGCATTTCCAATTGAAGAAGTGCAATTTCTTGGACTTGGTATAAAAAGTTGATTTGGAAATAATTTCACTTTAAAACAACTTCAGAACCACCTCCTTTTAGAGAGATTGCATTTTAACTTTGAGAAGAATATGAAGCTAACTTATACTTTAGCTACTATGAAAAACAGATGTTGAAATTTACAGTAGAAATATTTTGACAATATTTTTACGCACTTTTATTAAAAACAAAGAAGAGTTTTTAATTTTCAGTGAAGCGTAACTATATCCGTGGTTCTACGGTAGAACGCTCACCTGTCGTTCAAGAGGGCTCGGGTTCGAATCCCGGGCGATTAAAATTATACTACACCTAATGACAAAAAGAGGGCGCTTTTGGAAAAACCTTTTCCCTGACTCTAAGAAACTGGGTACGCAGTGATTACGCTTTCCCCCGAAAATGCGAAAATTTGCAGCCCGGACAGACCCACAGACAGACACGGTGATTGTAATACCCCTCCAGGGTACAAAGTACCCTCGGAGAGGTAAAAACTGAAATCAATAACTCTATATGTTAACAAAAATGAAGTCAGATAACAAAATTGTTAAATGCCAACCGTGATTTAATTAAATTTGAGGTAAAGGTGAAAGATTTCAAACCACTTGGTATTGGTAATTTCATTAATTTGCTACTTATTTACGGAAATTTCAGGAAAGTAATAGTTTAAAAGAATCTTACCGCAATAGGCTTGCGATATGGCTTCCAGATCTTCGTCATATTCGTGTCCTTCTTCATCTGCTAAATTCACTTGGCCTAGAGACAGTAAAATCAACAGCAAAAGACATTTGTAACGATATGGCGGCATTTTATTTTCTAAATGATTTTTACGAGCACGGAAGCGAAGTTTTTATACATTCGAATGTTCCCTTACGAATATATCATTTGCGGTTTAAAGGCTGTTTACTCACTTTAATTAATATGCTATTGTTATAGAACACAACAATTCGTCCAACATTTAAGCCGTTAGAGCTATAAAATATATTACAAACAGCTGTTTTTGTTTTGAAAAAGAGGAACTAATTCACAAAGGAAGAAGAAAAACACGTGTTTTTCCGGGTATTGTTCAGTAATCCTCTATTAATAAAGAGCAACTAGCGTAACATTTGTAATAAAATTAAAATATTTATAAATAACTTTTCCAAAAAGGGTTACAGTGCATTAACACTCTTAAAAGAAACGGTTTTCAAATAGTATATTCAGGGTCTTAAATATATATAAAAAACATTCTTGAAAGTTAGTTAATATATACACTCTTAAGTGTTTTTGTTTCAAATTTGAATCTGGGTATATAGGGTGTCATGGCGTAAATAATGCGATATAACAACGGGTTTAATTTAATTGAGCTTGTCCAATTTAATTGAGCTTGCCCAATATAATTGGGTTTGGGCAATCATAATTAAATTGGGCAGTCACAATTAAATTGGTCAATCACAATTAAATTGGTCAATCACAATTCAATTGGGCAATCACAATTCAATTGGGCAATCACAATTCAATTGGGCAATCACAATTCAATTTGACTATTTAATTGAGTTTGTTCTATTTTATTCAGTTTTCGTATTAAATTGAGTTTGTCCTATTTAATTGAGTTTGTCCAATTTAATGGTGTTTAGTCTTTGTATGCCATTTTCAGGCATTGGTATTATATGAATAACATGCCATAACGTATTCATTTCAGTATCACAAATAACCGCTCGGCCACGAAACCGAAAAGTTACTGTAGAAAATTTAAGATTGTAAATTAGCTTCAATTTTTGGGACAATCGAATTGAAAATTGCGTAGTTCTTCTCAGAGTCGACGTTATTAAATACGAAACCAAAACTTTTTATATTTCTGTTTGATCAACTCCTTTCTAACGGTCTATCCGTTGTGTTTTTCCATTTCCGGACCCAATGACCTTGGCTTCTATAAAGATTACACTCGGCAATACTAATTTTATAGAATTTTCGACACACAAAATTTTCTAAAAATGTAAAACCCTCCTCTCTTGTTTAGCAATTGTTAACATCATCCGCGTAGTTGGTCGTTGTTAAGATGTCATATAAAAAAAGATATCTGCTCAGGTATTGTAAACTGTACGCCTGAAGAGGGGTTCCGACCCGAAAGCTATCGTGTTAACGTGTATTTTTAACCATAAAATAAAAATTGTAAAACCATGAAGTATCCATTGCGTAATATTTAAATTTTATTTCAGGTATTTTAGTTCAACTCATAAGTGGGATAATGTAAAGACAAGATTTACTGTGCGGTGAAAAGGTACATATCTTAAAAAAAATAAACATTTACAATTCAGTCCAACATACTCGAGTATCAAAAAAGAGCTAACGCGATCAATGCTTCTTTTTTTCTGATCCAGAGACACAATAGCCAATTGCCTATTTGTGTCTTTAAACTACTTTATACAATCTCTAATCACACTAGGATTATATGCAATTTTTAATTAGCTATTGAACATGATTGATCTTCTTGTAAAATCTGCGATATTATTTATCAGTCTCAAAACGAAAACGTTCGCAATAATTTTTAAAACCCAATTTTGGAGATTAATGCCACGCCAGTTATTGAGAACTGTGTTGTCGTTTTCTTTAAACAAGGGTGTGATTATTCTTCTTTAAAAAGATTTTGAATATTAAATATAAAATGTATTAAGCACCTCAAAAAGAATCGTTCCAAGTATCGGCCAAAAGATTGTATAAAATTTAAAATCCATCACGTATGGAAATTTATAGTTTTTCATAAAATTTAAAGATATTAAAAATTCAGGTTTTGGATAATTGTTGTTTTAAATTTTTCACTATCGGCTTGATTTAATTGAGGAAGAATTGATTCATGTTTTAGTTGATTTGAAACATTAAAATTAACGTGTTAAAACGTTCTTGATAATAGAAATTGGAATCATTTAAAATTTAGATCGCGTCTGTTCTAAGTAATCCAGCTCTTTTCTGGTTTTAAGTTATTAACACTTTTTTGGGTTTGATAGAACGTGACTTTGCATTTTGGATAATCTCAAGTTCTACTTCTGAAGTGGTACGGACGTCATCAACAACAGATTTTAGTAACGAGCCACGCAGATATTTTTTCTACGACTTAATGGTGGATATCAACGAATTCAAGGAATAACTAAAGCCCTTATAAAAGCACTCCTCTATAATAAAAATACTACGTCTTCTGTGAAAAAATAACTCTACACTATAAAAAAAGGGTATTAAAAAGGTGTAAAAGGGTTCCACATAAGAAAGTTATCCCTTTTGAGTGCTAAAAATTAACCAAAAAAGTTTGAAAAGGGAATCGCCAATAGTTCCATAACTTTTTAAATCCGGTTTGTTTTCAGCAATACCTCTAAGGGCATAAAATAGCCGTTTTTGGGCATGATAAACCTTTTCAAGACCTTCACCCTTAAGTGGTGAAGAGGGAATCGAAAGATAAAACCTATATTTTTCAGACCTTTTATTCTATACTGAAAATGTTACGCCTTTTTTACCCCTTTGTATCCATTTTACTTTTTCTTTTCCCCTCTAGCTGTGGGGTCTGATTTAACTTAAATTATTAAATTAAACGCGCATTTATTAGCTTCATTGTTTATACTAATAACTACATTCCTTTTCGAATCCACGCGCACCAAATTAGTTTTAACAATATTGAAATAATTTAGATCAATCAAAATTTCAGTTGCAGTTTCCGGTGAACGCTAATGAGGAAGATTTTAGATTTAATCTTCGAGAACCGTTACTATGAAGAAAAAGAAAAAGTAAACAAAAAAACTCGATAACCCAACGTTTCTTTAGAGCCTCAACTGGGTAAAGATGGCACCTCGTTGAATTTCAGAAATTTTATCTACACTGTACATTACGCTCCTCGGTGTGTTAAATATATCTTGCATAAGGTATTAAATCTTGAATAAAATTATACTTACACTATACAAAAGTCCCGCTGAGCATATATCAGAAATGATATAACTCCCCCCCCCCCCCCCCCCCCCCGCGAAAAAGTAATCGGGGCCCCGTTTTTACACACAATCCTAGGGATTTGTGTGTATTAATTTCACGAACAGTGTAGACGATGCCAACGTGTCACGCATATTTCTTCAACAGTTAGGGCTAGAAAAGCCAATGATATCTCGTTGGAATGTACATACATCGGCATCGATAGCCTTTCTTTAATTTTTGAAATCGGAGCCCTAGAAGTTGGGCATTTGCCCAAATTACTATTTTCGGTGGTTTCGCTTTGTGCGGTAGATATTTTAATTAAAATTAAGTCCGATAACGTTAAAAAATATTTTTGGTTAGGTTAGGAATCCGCAGACATATCTCAATAGGTTATATCAAAAATATTAAATTTAAGTATAGTTTTCCGTGTAATTTAAGGGACCCCAATTTTCGTGGTTTTATATTTTCGGCTAAGAGTCTACCTAATGTTCCTTAATTTAAGTCCGATATTCATGAAAGTTATATTTTTGAATAGCTGAGGTTTCAACGTAACCTTAATTGGTAATTACATTGCTTAATTTTAATTCTAAATAAGGTTTTTGGGGCAGCGTATACGGACCCCCGCAACTTCCGACATTGTAAATCCGCGTGTTTATAGAGGTCTAGCCGGGAGTTTTATCTCTGGCGTTTCTCAAGGCCATTCGCACGTACGACCAGAAGCAATGAATAAGTTCGACACTGATCGAATGCGGATTTGTGGCTTTCAACGTATGACCAGAAGTAACAAATAAGTGTGACACTGATCGAATGCGGGTTTGTTGCTATCAGGGTGTAACCATAAGTAAGAAATAAGCGTGACACTGATCGAATGCGGATTTGTGGCTTTCAACGTATGACCAGAAGTAACAAAGAAGTGTGACACTGATCGAATGCGGGTTTGTTGCTATCAGGGTACAACCCGAAGTAAGAAATAAGCGTGACACTGATCGAATGCGGATTTGTGGCTTTCAACGTATGACCAGAAGTAACAAATAAGTGTGACACTGATCTAATGCGGGTTTGTTGCTATCAGGGTATAACCCGAAGTAAGAAATAAGCGTGACACTGATCGAATGCGGATTTGTGGCTTTCAACGTATGACCAGAAGTAACAAATAAGTGTGACACTGATCGAATGCGGGTTTGTTGCTATCAGGGTGTAACCATAAGTAAGAAATAAGCGTGACACTGATCGAATGCGGATTTGTGGCTTTCAACGTATGACCAGAAGTAACAAAGAAGTGTGACACTGATCGAATGCGGGTTTGTTGCTATCAGGGTACAACCCGAAGTAAGAAATAAGCGTGACACTGATCGAATGCGGATTTGTGGCTTTCAACGTATGACCAGAAGTAACAAATAAGTGTGACACTGATCGAATGCGGGTTTGTTGCTATCAGGGTATAACCCGAAGTAAGAAATAAGCGTGACACTGATCGAATGCGGATTTGTGGCTTTCAACGTATGACCAGAAGTAACAAATAAGTGTGACACTGATCGAATGCGGGTTTGTTGCTATCAGGGTATAACCAGAAGTAAGAAATAAGCGTGACACTGATCGAATGCGGATTTGTGGCTTTCAACGTATAACCAGAAGTAAGAAATAAGCGTGACACTGATCGAATGCGGGTTTGTTGCTATCAGGGTATAACCCGAAGTAAGAAATAAGCGTGACACTGATCGAATGCGGATTTGTGGCTTTCAACGTATGACCAGAAGTAACAAATAAGTGTGACACTGATCGAATGCGGGTTTGTTGCTATCAGGGTATAACCCGAAGTAAGAAATAAGCGTGACACTGATCGAATGCGGATTTGTGGCTTTCAACGTATGACCAGAAGTAACAAATAAGTGTGACACTGATCGAATGCGGGTTTGTTGCTATCAGGGTATAACCAGAAGTAAGAAATAAGCGTGACACTGATCGAATGCGGGTTTGTTGCTATCAGGGTATAACCAGAAGTAAGAAATAAGCGTGACACGGATCGAATGCGGGTTTGTTGCTATCAGGGTATAACCAGAAGTAAGAAATAAGCGTGACACGGATCGAATGCGGGTTTGTTGCTTTCAGGAACTCAGGGTATGACCAGAAGTAACAAATAAGGGTGACATATGTCGAATGTGGGTATGTCACTTTCAACTTCAAGCTATGACCAGAAGTAATAAATAAGTGTGACACTGTTCAAATGTGAATAATTCGCTTTCAAGGTATGACTAGAAATAACAAAAAAGTGTGACACTGATCGGATTTGGGTTAGTTGCTTTCAACGTGTGACCACAAAAGTAACAAATAAGGGTAAATACAATTAAGTGTGGCCGTGCATATATATTGGTTGTGTTACCGGCGTTGCTGGTTGCTGTGAATAGCTCAAACAACTTAAACACATCAGAAGAATTTTGTGTATTCTGACCGTCGTAAGTCTTGTTTTTATTCATAAACTTTCGGGGCTCCCTAGTTCTCACACCCTCCGCGCCGCGGGGTCTGCGGGAGTGCTATTTACGCCACTGACTGAACAAACTAACAACATGAATCCACCTAGTGGTGGAAATCTGAAGCTTGTGCACAAATCCCCTAATGCATGCTACCGGAAACAAGTTCTAAGATGACACGAAGCTTTGGGAAGGTGATAGAGGTTATTTTATATTTTTCTCCGCCAAGTAGCGTAGATCCTAATTTTGGGTTCTCCCGCACTTGTGCGGAATACATGAACCGTCATGCCCAATTCAAACTGAGGGGGTCTTGATAGTCTTATGCTGGCCCTAAATGGGTTAGAGTGTGCAATAACTGGTGGCTTTACCGGGGAGTCGGGGTCCGGCTCTGGTAACCCATAAGGGCGGTGCGCACTGGGAGATGTAAGCTTTGTTTAAATAGTCCTATCTCCACCTCCGACTTAGATCAGGTTTGGGCTGGATACTGAACCTCGGTTCAGGCTAACGGAGAGGGTCCGGGCAAACTGGTCGCCTCGGTGGATTGGGTAGCCTGCTGTGGGGCGGCGGGCCTCCGTATGAGGGCACGGCAGACCCATCTCCCGGCCTCTTGGACTCCCCCGGGATCTTTGGTGCCAGCTGTGCCAGGTTATGCGGGCTGCTGTGTACTCGTCGTTCCTTTTTAGGAGCTCCCTCCAAAGGGTTTGGCTCTTTACCTTCATAGGTAGGGTGTCGGCTGGAGTTGCTATAGCATCCACTCTTAATCCCACTGCTGTGTGCGAAGTGGGGATTGGTCCACCCGTTGCTGCACCTTCTGCTGGGTTGAGTGGCTTGCGTCAAAGGTGCGACCATCAGTAGTAGGGTTCTGCTACCCATGCTGGATTTGTCACCTGTCCGGGCTAGGGGGACGCTGGCGTAGGGCACTATGATGATAGGCCTCCGGTGGTATGGTCTCTGTTACTAGGTACACCGGGCTATAAATTCTGACACACTACCTGTGTCTACTAAGGGTGTATGTGTTTGCCCACTCGAATACACTGATGCGGAACTAATATTACGGCCTGGGCCGACTTGTTGACTTTTAGCCATACGTTGAAAGTGTTGCACTTATTAATTACTTTTGACCTTACGTTATAAGTGTCACACATACTAAGTGTCATCTTATTTGTTACTTCGGGCAGGCCTTCAACTAGTAAACTAGGATTGTGTATACTTATTTATTACTTCGGGTGATACCAAAAAGCTCAGCTGAGCTGAGAAAAAGAGGATCTTTAGCTAACCTTTTATCGTTTCACTACGGCCAAGAAGGGACAGGTATTAGATTAGATGGTGAGTAAGATTTTAGGAGATAACCAATCGCGTAGCGTGCATTTCTGCTACCCGGGGCCCATCCATGTTAAACCGTTAATTTGCCGCCCCCCCCCCCACTATTTTCCAGGTCGCCCCTTACTTCTAAGCCGCCCGGGATGCCTCCAGGGGCCATAAATCCCTTTTCCTCCCCTCAACGCTACGCTACTGGAGAAAACAAAACTTTCTCAAGTTAAGTTAAATTAGTTACACATTAATTTGTTGCCAAAGATTATTAAAACTCAATGAACGTCCCAACACCAACGTACAAAAATGTCCTATTAGAATTACAGTTTTCGTTTTCGGGCTATATATGGCGGCCTTTACTAAATTATTTACTGTAAATGGTTGTGCAATGTTTTTATGTCTACTTAAAGCTCAATTTCATTGAAAATTCTACTAAAATGCAACTATTTATGAGATGAGAAAATTGGATGCGTTTAGAGATAAAATATACTTTAATACACCTGAACAACCTTAGAACTAGCTTTTCATTCTCCTATCTTAAATTTTTATTATAAGTCGATTTCCTTTGGAGCTCGTCTAACAAGAAGTCTTAAAAACGAATATTACTCACGATTACTTCCCTTTAATAAAAATATTTGAGAAAAATTAATAATTTCCGTTTATGAATCACTAAATAGCCTTCGTTATTTATATTTTTGTAATGTAAATGTAGACTGAGTAACGTCCATGGCGGTGTACGGTTTGTATTATACAATACGGTTGTAGTAGAAATAATGTAAAGGCAATTTTTACCAATAATTATACCTTGGGGACTCGCCGGCGTAGCCGGCGAGTCATCCCCAAGGTATATATAGGTAACGAGCGTTTTAACATTAAAATCGATAAAACTCGATGCCTTCACGCTATGGGAAAGTTAACTTAAAAAGTAGATATTTTGGTGTTGAGGTACCCATAAGTTTAAGTAACTTTTAGACACCTCTACAGGTAAAACGGCTTGGTTTGTGATGTAACTTTTTTAACGGATTTTCGTTTATAGTTTAAATTAATTTCCTAGCCATATTATTTCTATTAAATTTGAAAAGAAAGGTTATAAATAATTTTTCAAGAATTTTGCTGATTTCAATTTACACCAGGTAGCGATAGCATCTAGGCTCAAAAAATTGACGTTGTTGCGCTAGCCTCTTTTGAAATGACTTTGGTCCATGAAAAATGAAATAAAATGGCATCCATGCCATGTGTTAGCTCGAGTTTCTTAAGCCTTGTTTTTCTAGAAAATAAATGTGTCGAATAATATTACGTGTTAGCGTGGTGAAGCGTGGTGTAGTGGTTATGGGCGTTAGTATTCTATAGCAATTACGTCCTAACGAGGTGGGTTCGAATCTAGTTCGGATGGGTTTCATTTCGATAACCCAATTGTTATAATTGAACCTTAATTAACTTCCTTTATAATTTAAATTCGATGTTAATATGTAAAAGATTTTGGATTTATTAAATATTTCCCCAGAGAATAACCTTGATCTATACCCCACTGGTGACTTCGGAAAATACTCGGATAGAAGGTTTTCTAAAAACGAACAATACCTTTTTCGCCTTCTTTATGATAGTGAAATCAAAAAATTTGTCGAATAGCATAAATGTTATGTTACGTATGACTGCGAGAAAATCAGTAAGTCTATTCCTGTTAATTTTTCTGTTAATCAAATGGATGGTAATAACAAAGAACTAGAAGCAAGTTTGTTTGCTTACATGCAAAGTATGCGAGGTACCAAGTAACCCAGGAACTGGGTATAAACGTTTTGGCGAATCTAAAAATATATGTTTTCAATATGGTTTGCTACGTTGAACCCAGCAGAGTACGACTGGTTGGAACTTCATGATCATTTGCGATCTTTTTACCCGTTGAAAGAAAAATCTTTCGAAATTCCAGTTGGTGAATTACGCATAATGATCTTGTTGCTGAAACACGAGTCGTGTTAGACGACATTACCATAACCAAGAACGTATATATGTATAAGAACGTTGAACAAAAGGCATCGCTTGGGCCATGTTGTAATCGGTTTCAAAATTAATCCACCCTAAATGCGTGTGCAGCGCGCACTTGAACTAGAAACGGTTTTAACCGCGCTCCGCGCGTGGTTTTTTGGGCGGAGTTATTCTGTTACCAATTAAATCATGGCACAAGGCGCCAATTTGATCGTTCAACCAATATGTTAGATATATGATCCTTGGCTCAACGTTCTTATTATAACCCGGCGACGGTAGGTACCTCGACTTTTATATATCCAGGCAACGGTAGTGTGTGTGCAGTACATTAACTTGGGAAAAGTTCAACCTCAGTGTTTCCTAAATGGCTTAAGTAGAAGGAAAGTGAGGGTGTGGCATCGATCCCGGGTTCGGGTTTGGGTTCGGGATCGAAATCCGGGATTTAAGGGATGAAATGGGGGTAAAATCATCGAAAAGTCAATGTATTTAGGGTATTTCTCGCGACGATTTGTTTTCCCGTATATCAACATATTGTGTCCAGGCCAACTTGTTCATTTATCTACGCTTATCTCGAAAGATACTTGAACGTATATCTTATCAAGTTTTATCGTACGGAATAAGTTGAAATGATGTAAAAATTGATAACCTAGGCGGCGCGTGCGCAGATTCCCCGGGAGGCGCGGTTAATTTGAATTGAAGTGTTTTGACGTCATGGAATATTTGTTGTTAAAGTAGAATGGAAATATTTTTAAACTTCATTTTAATAGCATTAACGCGTAAGTAGTACTTAAATATGCTTAACACTTGAACCTATCTCACGAGTATTTCAAACGAATATTTTAAGTATGAGAAACGTATTGTTCTCAAATGATACTTGAATATACTATAAAAGAGGTTGTATAGCGTTGTAGGAGGTCATTCCACGGTTAACTGCGGTAGCTATATTCAAGATGCCTAAAGCCCAACATATTTGCCCTACGTGCGCGAAAAGTTTCACTACCAAGTCCTCCTTAAATCGGCATGTTAGAGAAGTACACGGTGATAGACATACGTTTGTCTGTGAAGTATGTGGTAAGAATGTTGCTAGATTGGAACATTTCAAGAGCCATCAACGAACTCATGACTTGAACGCACCCGGCCCTTCCGAACCCATGGACCTGTCTCGCACACCGTCACCAATGCAACGTTCGCTAGCATCTTTCCGTCCACCATCGCCATACCGTCCACCTTCACCTAGTCTGCTTCAAGAAATTCAACTGGAATCTATCCAACCATCTACAGCGGATTTACCCAACAACCCAACGCCATCACCTGTTCCCGCCTCATCAATACTTGATGAAACACCACCAGCATCTCCAAGTATGGTCCAGGCCTTGAATGATACGTTAGCATCTATCCGTTACAATGCTGAAGACTATGATATTGATGCGGGGATGTTTATCGGACGTTACCGAGCCGCTTTCAGTAAATTTCTAATGGAAAGACTCACCAGTAAACGTGGAATTAAATGGTTCCTACTCGTAAGATCTGTTTATATGAGACCTTTAGGGGGTGAGGAACAAAGAGCGGAAGTACGACCCTATTTCCGGAGCACTATGCAAACAACATTAACGCCCGATGTCATTGAAAGCCAGCTGAATGAATGTCTTGAAACAATACAGTCAGCAGCGGAAAACTTTGAAGCGACAGGTATGTACTAAAATTTATAAGTTATATTTTGAACTAAAACATTATATTTTTGATAGGATCGGGTTGGGTAATTGACCGTGTTCTGTATGTAGAATTAAATGTAGCATCTTACCAACCGTTGCGAGGGTCATCGTATATGGAACTACCTGAAAAACTATCTCGACGTCACGCGATTCTTAATATTAGAAACGAAAATGACGAGAAATGTTTTCTCTGGTCAATTCTCGCTAAACTTCACCCAGTTCCTCGGACTCAAAACGCTAATCGTGTTTCCAAATATACACCTTATGAAAATGAACTTGATACCAGTGATATATCTTTTCCTTTCAAATTAAACGCTACGGAACTTAAAAAATTTGAATTAATGAATAATTTATCAATATCTGTGTTCGGCTTTTCGGGAGACATATTCCCCCTTTACGTAAGCGCTAACAAGTGTTGTAAGGAAAGGGAGGTTGATTTGCTATACATCACCGACGAAACTAAAGATATTGACGATGGGAATAGACATTACTGTCTTATACGAGACCTAGGAAAACTGCTACAGCATCTAACAAAACACAGAAATACAAGTTATTATTGCAGGTAATTTAGTTTCCAATATATTAGTTTGAAATATACTAATTATTTTCTGTATTAGAATGTGTCTTCACCGATTCAGTGGAAGCAACGCTGAACAGCGACGTGATGCGCATATCGAAGAATGCGCCACTCACGGCGTCCAAAAAACAGTTTTCCCTACTAAGAAGAAGACGGTTTATTTTGATAAATATGAGTGGACAGAAAAGGTAAAAATAAAAATTATTTAATTTAACTCTTAATGAAATGAAATTATTAGGTGCAGTATGTATTTTACGCCGATTTTGAAGCAATCCTACCGAGAGTTCAAGGATGTGATCTAGATCCCGATATAAATACCAGCAAAGTAAACATGCACATCAGCTGCGCGTATTCGTGGGTGTTTGTTGGACCTGACGGTAAGTTATTTGACAAAATTCCCTTTTAGATATATTACAATAGGATACTTATAGGTGTACCTGTTCAAACCGATTGCTATCGAGGACAAGATGCAACTCGAAGATTTCTGGAGTCTATTCTGGAATTAGAGAAGGAGTTGATGGAACTCATTGAGACAAATGTACCAATGATTATTACCCCGGAGGAGGAGGAACAGTTTCAAGCTGCTACGCATTGCTACATTTGTCAGAAGCAGCTAAATCAGGGAAATATGCCCGCTGTTCGAGATCATTGCCATTTCAGCGGCAAATATAGGGGGCCAGCGCATAACGTCTGTAATCTTCAAAAGAAAGTTCCAGAATTTATCCCTATTTTCCTTCATAACCTTAGCAGGTGAATTTATTAAGTTAATTAACCAGGAAATAAACCTAATAATAATAAATCTTCATAGATACGATTTACATCTTATATGTCAGGAGATTGGTCATTTTAAGGAACAGACACTTGACTGTATTCCTTCCACTAGCGAAAATTATATTTCGCTGAAACTAGGTAAAATATATTTAATTATGAATTTAACCTTAACATTAATTTTATTGTTTTTTAGGGAGATTTCGGTTTTTAGACTCTTATCGATTTCTAAGTGATAGCCTCGATGCTCTAGTATCTAATCTCGTTTTGGAAGGAGCCAGTAAATTCCAGATTGTTAAGAAATATTTTGAAAGTGAGAAAGTTCAACTGCTTTTGCGGAAGGGGGTCTACCCATACGAGTATATGGACGATGAAAAGAAATTTGACGAGACGATGCTGCCACCTAGAGAAGCGTTTTTCAGTTCATTGAAAAATCAAAATATTTTAGAATCTGATTATTTACACGCCCAAAATGTTTGGACAGCGTTTAATATTCAAACATTAGGTAAAATTACTATAGTATAAATATTTCAAATCTCTTAACCTCGGTTTTCGTAGGGGAATACACCGACCTCTATGTGAAAAGCGATGCGTTGCTCTTAGCCGACGTTTTTGAAAATTTTAGAACATTATCTATAACCCATTATAAATTAGATCCCGCTCACGCTTACACCGCACCAGGTTTAGCCTGGCAAGCAGCTTTGAAGATGACCGATGTTCGCCTCGATCTCATACTTGATATAGATCAACACTTATTTATTGAAAAGGGTAACGCTTTTGTGATATTTTAAATATTATTGTATTTACATTGAATTTTTAGGGATTCGAGGCGGTGTTTCAATGATCTCAACTCGTTATTCTGAAGCGAATAACAAATATATGGCCGACACATATGATTCGTCTAAAGAGAGCAGTTATATATGCTATTTAGGTAATTTACATTTTTTAAAAAATAAATAATTTTTTTTATTTTTATTTTTTTATTTTAATTATTTTAATTTTAATTATATTAATTAACTTAATTTAACTTAATTGAAGATGCTAATAATTTGTACGGTGCTGTTATGTGTGAACCACTACCGCTAGGCGACTTCCAGTGGGTTCAGGAGGATGATTTGCAAACACTCAGTGAAAATATTCTGAGTATTCCCAATAACGTTGAAAACGGATACATTTTAGAGGTAAATAACAAGTGTTATAATTATTGAATTATATTTTTAAAGAATTGTTTCCTTTGCAGGTGGATCTTGAATATCCTCCAGAGTTGCATGACTTACATAACGATCTCCCAGTAGCGGCGGAATCTAAAGTTATTACACATGATATGCTATCTCCATACTCCAAAGATCTCTTAGGAAAATTAAATATTAAGGAGAATCAAAGTCTACCAAAACTTCTTCCTAATTTAAATAATAAAGAGAAATACATAGTACATTACCGCAATTTAAAATATTATGTAGAATTAGGTTTGAAAATAACCAAGGTTCATCGAGCTCTAACCTTCACTCAAGGAAAATGGTTAGAAAAATATGTTAGATTCAACACTGAACAGAGGAAATTATCCAAGAGTTCATTTGAAAAGAATTTCTGGAAACTAATGGTTAACTCTGTTTTCGGGTAAATCAATTTAAATAATTTATTGCTGTTTTTTCCCTTACTTCATTTAATTCTTTAGAAAAACAATGGAAAATTTACGGAAGCATATAAATTTCGAGTTGATTCATAAACCAGAAAGAATGTTAAAAGTTACAAGTTCCCCGCAGTTTGAACACTTTACCATCTTTAATGAAGAGTTAGCCGGCGCTCATAAGAAGAGAGCTAAAATTGTTCTTAACCGGCCTATATTTACCGGATTCACCATTCTAGATTTATCCAAGGAGCTCATGTATCGGTTCCATTATGGATTCATAAAAAATACGTACGGGGACAAAGCATCACTATTATTTACAGACACTGGTAATTTAATTTAATATGCATTTTTTATTTAAATAGTACTAATATATAAAATATTTACAGACAGTTTAACGTACAACATTAAGACGGATGATGTTTATAAAGACTTTGAAGTTCATAAAAACCGCTTTGACTTCTCTGATTATCCACCTTCGCATTTCCTTCATTCTAATCAGAATAAAAAAGCTCTCGGTTATTTTAAAGACGAGACAAATTCGCAGTTAATTCAAAGCTTTGTAGGACTTCGTCCAAAGCTTTATTCTATTAAATTGTACGGGGAGTCTAAGACCGCTGAAGAGATAGAAAAGGAGTTGCGATTGGGGAAATCTTTAGAGTCAATTTTAAACCATAAAAAGGTTTGTAAGGGCGTTGCCATGAACGTTATTAGAAACGTCATCCGCCACGAAGACTATGAACGTTGTCTTTTTAATCAAGAAACCATGTCAGCCGAGATGATGCGTATAGCTAGTTTCAAGCATGAACTATTTACTATAAATACTAGAAAACTTTGTTTATCACCAAATGATGATAAGAGATACATTCTACCCTGCGGGGTTCGTACATTAGCGCACGGTCATAAAGATATTGAAAAATTATAATGAATGCTTGTATTTATGTATATATAAAAAAAAAAACTGCTATTGCTATAAATTGTAAAAAATTATTTTATTGAATACATTTTGCACATAAACTCTTTAATCATTTTATCGTTTACATATTTATCTTTCTTAAACCTAGACACAATGTTATACATTTCTATTCCTTTACACCTGTTTATAGCAAAATAGATACAGAATGCTCCACACGTATTACTAGAATTACTCTGTAATTGATTAGAATTAAAAGTTACAGTTTTACTGTTTCGTTCAATAAAGTCATTAAATTTAAAATAATCTGGCGGGTTTCCAAAGGAATCCATGAATTCACAATTTTTATGTTTAGAAAAATATATTAGAACCCAGTGTTCTCCAGGTTCAGCACTCGTATCGGTATTTACAATAAATAGAGAAGGGAATATTTTTACGTATTTAGGTAGCTTGTCAGCCGCGAACACGCCTTGAAATATACTTTTAGTACTTAAATCTTTTTCAAGTATTTTAGTTATCTGTAGCGAATCCATTAATTACTGTAATCGAAAATCACGGTTCGATTTTTATCAATTTCAATCAAATTTTGAAACTCGGCGTAAATTAGAATGGAAATCGTCTCCGGTAACGGTTTTGCAAATTTTAATTCTAATCTCAGGTTACTGTTTTTTACAAGATGCAAGTGATTAGCGTTGTTATTAAGATCCGAGGTTAAATTGTACGCGAATAAACAATTTCCGTTAGGGTAATCTTCCCGACTTATCTGATTCCCTTCATCTACGTTCCACTGATTAGTTTGAATGAAAAGATTGCAATACGCTTGAATATATAGATTTTCCTCAAAGTTTAGAGATAACGCCTTATGAGGGACGCTGCTACCGTCAATGTACAATCCAATGCTTGATAAATCGAAATGTTGAAAGTTGTACGGGGATTTTTTCAAATCTCCTAGAAACGCTTTTTGTTCCACAAACCCGATAACAACTTTCTTAGGTGCTTGTCCGGTAAATAAATGATCTTGCACACTAGCCATAAGTCCAGCGGGTATAGAAAATGAGGTGCACTCCGAACGAGTTACAGGATATTTAGCGGTTCCATATTGTAACGCCTTGGCTTGAGCGAGCGATAGTTCCGGTATCACTTTAACTTTCCTCAGATAAAGGGAAGCTGATAAAATCTCCACTTTACATTTTACGTCGGAATGAACGCAAAAAGCTGCTCTATTTTTATCGAATTTAAATTTCAAATCAACCATATTTAATAAAAAGCGTGGTTGTTGACATAAATCAGTATGGACTACGCCTAACAAGTCAATCGCCCCTTTTTGCGCTAAACTCGCTCGTTTAGAGAAACCATCGTTATCGAAAAATGAATCGAACTTTCCAGGCGTATCCCGATAGAAAAGTGAACTCGTTAAATAACTTTTTTTCGCAGAATCTCCGAACGTTAATAAAGTTTGTATCATACTTTTATAAGCGTAATTTTGACTGGAAGGTGTTACTGATCTTTCATTAAGAAATACGTGGACGTCGCTAAAAAGCGAATGAAGAAACAAATTCTCGGGGGCGATATTGTCGGCTGGAGTTCCGGCGGCCCCACCCGCAACACCTGGAACCGCGGGTTGCGGTAGTTGACCATTATCTTTAGTTACCTTAACTCGAACGTGCAGCAAAGTTTGTGAAAGGTCTATATACGTTTCAGAGTTACCGTTGATAGAAAATGTAATTGATGCGTTATCAACTATATTTGATATTGGATTATACTCAACCCATTCTCCACCAATAATCGAAGATTGTGTCATAGGTACTTGAAACAAATCTAGCTCGGAATTTATACATTCAACTGAGTGCGGGTGTAAAAGGGACATTATGAGAATATATCGGAACGTTTAGGGAACCGTCCTTTCGCTATCCTGCCTGCTGTTGAAATGGCGCTTTTCGATTGAGTTCGTTTCCTTTTATTTCCGGAACCCGTCATTCTTTTAATATGATCCGTAGCTGAAGATGTTAGTCTCATGGCTTCATCAGCTGCTGAAGCTAAAGTTTCCCTTCCAGCGTTAATAGAATGCGATTTAAGCGCTGTTTTAATTGGGACTCCGCTAACAACATCGGTCGCTACTTTCGCTCCGGTACTTAAAAGTTTTTTTCCCAAGTAAGTAGCGCCTTTCTTCAGTAAAGGTACCGCGAATCTAAACGCTGAAGATAATATATTTCCTAGTCCATGTCCTCTTTGCACGGCTAAACCTCTATATACAGGTATTCCACCGAAACCAACCTGGTTTAAATAGTAACTTTCATAATCAGTTCTTGAAGGTGAATATTCAGACCTCATGATGTTAACTGTTCGCTCTCTTAAGCTAGAATGAAGGTGTGTCCTGAATGATTAAAGGTTTATAGTGAAGTCCACATTTTACGGGGTTTAAAATGTAATACAACGTGAGCTTTTCCACTATGAAACTGTATTGGCTCACCTAAATCATCTGTTATATTAATCTCTATAGTCTTAATATTATTAGACACGACTGGTAGGTAATGAGGTTGTGAAAATATTTTTGTAGTTGTTTTCCCATTAGACTCGGTTTTCTCTTCGACGCTTATGATTCTTAATAGAGGTGCTAAACTATCCCCAACAACGCTATTTTCAACCAGATCGGAATAAACGAATAAGGAATGTAACCCAGCGTTCATATCAACTGGGTAGGGGGTTATCATTGAATTTAAAATGGTGAAATCATTATCTCTTCTATCCTTAAAACCTAGTAAAATCGATAGATCGGGGCCAATTACAGCTCTGATTTTCGGTTGCAATTTAACTTTAATTCGATTAGAATAATTTAAATAAGCGAATGTAACTTGTTCTTCTTCTTGGTTGTGGACGTTCATAACATGTAATAGTTCTTCCGGAGTTTTATAAAAACCCGCGGGAACTTCAATTATTTTATCATATTCGAGAGGGTCTTTAACTAGAGGGTTATCAGTCATTTTATCATATTCGAGAGGGTCTTTAATAACCAATAGATTAGGTTTTCGAACGTTATGCCATGTCCGAGGATAGCTTATTTCCGCTAACCCAACTTCGTACTGTTCCTCAAATCTTAACGGTTCAGCTAAATACGTTCGAAATTTACCAACGCTATTATCTTGGTAATATAATGACGAGGAATCTGAAGGTAGCGTTACGTAAAAACTCATTTTAAATCCACTTCTTGTATCCAAGAATTAAATGTAGGGTCGTAATCTTGCCACTTGACATACAGTTCTACGCGACCGTCCGATTTTTTCCTCTTTTTTATTACTTTTTCGATTATGAAGTAACAGTCTTTTAAATCTCGACCAACAATCTGAACCTCCTCTCGATAGAATACTCCTAAAATGGGGTTAGAATTTAAATCCATCAGCTTATATACAGGTGGGTCACGTGGTAGTCTCTCAGCTATTTTAAACAATTCTGTAGTAAAATTCGGGTTATATTTCTTATCGAAAATTGATAAATTTCTACTTATTCTACAAATATCTCCAATTTCAAACGCGTATGTTAACGGAGGAGAAAAATTTACCGAACCGTAAAGATTTTTCCATATTTTAGCAGAGTTATCTAGAGTAACTTCCGCGGGTTTACATTTAATTGATCTATGATAACTATTGTTATAAGCGTTTATAATATCATCTAAAACGTCGATATATTTAAGGGTGTTATTCTGCGTGAAATAGCGATATAAACGAGATTTAAAACTTCTAATGAATCTTTCAATAATGGACGCTTTCATTTCCGATCGGGTAGCGAAAAATTTAATGTTCCTTCTTTCTAATTCACTCTGCACTTCTTGACAGACAAATTCGTTTCCATGATCACTTTGAATTCTTTTCGGTTGACGGCCTTTTTCAAAAACGTTACGTAACGCTTCTAAAATTGTTACACCTTTCTTATTTTTAACCGCTACAGCCATAGCGTATTTGCTAAATATGTCGATAATACATAATACGTAGCGAGATCCTGAATTATATTTAGACAGCTTCTGAAAATCTGCCAAGTCCGCTTGCCACTGTTCGTCAATTCCATAAACAATAGTTCGATTTCGTTTGAATCGTCTTCTAGCAGGTTTATGCAGCGTATATGTATCCTGCTTTATTAGAAATTGTTTTACTTTTTCCAATGAAACCTTTAAACCTTTATGTCGAGCTGAATTATAGAGCGCTTGAACTCCAGCGAATGACCCTGGGTCTGCGGGGTTAGTATAGATCTGCTCAAGTTCTTTCTCCATATTGGGTAATATTTTGATGTAATGGCATGTAACGCCAAAAAAGGAAATTAAATAATTCTAATATTATAATAACTATGATAATTAATACAGCTGTGATAATTTTCGGTGATTTTGAAAATGATTGTGATAAATAGGCTAAAAGTCCTACAGAGACCGTTTCTGTACAACCTTCCATTGTAGGCTTATACTATGAAATGAGAACAAAATTATCAGGTTAATATATTTTATTTAGTATGTATCCAAGATCTTAGAGGACTAGGTGAAGATGATGATAACATTGAACTACTTGGTGGTGTATGAAATACAGCGAATGTTTTTAACAGTGTCAATCTTACAGGATTTTTAATTAAACGTTTTGAAATATTTGACTTATGAATGCCCTCGTAAAACTCTGTAACTCCTATAGGATCAATCGCTGTTCCAGGCGTTTTTCTCACAGCGTCATACAAAAGATCGATTATATTAGATCCTCCAATCACTTGTCCTCGAATAGAAAGCTCTCCTGAGTTAGTCCATCTAATATATCTCGGATCTTCCGTAGTCGCTCGGTATAATGAAATCGCATCACTAACATAAGTTGCAGGTAGAGAATAAGATATTTGCGCGAACCAGGTTTTAGGCCGTTCAGAGTTTTCAATAACGGGAGAGATTTGCTCTTTACGTACGTAAGTTAACCGTCGTTGGAGAGTTTGATTGTATAATGCTAATTTCTCTGATTCGTTTAAATCTGGATTATCTAGAATAGATTTCATTTCATCATCGAGTGTCTTCTCTTTTTGAAGTTCAGGTGTTTCTTCTGTTTTGGAAGGTGGAGTGTTTTTTAATCTCTCCATTACATCTTCAGGTACTAGAAGCATTTTTCGAGCCATCATCGGTTTATAGCTCGGCTTATTGCACTTCCGGCGACTGAGCTAACGATAGATAGCAGTGGCGCTAATAAAAATGGAAGAAAACCACCTTTTTGTACCAGTATCTTTCGTCGTTTTGATATAGGATTCTTCTTCGACACGTTTCGTATAACCGCGCTATGTTTCTTTAACCGCTTACGATGACGTTCTGACAGTTCAATTGTTCCGTGTAATACATTTATACAACATTCAACGAGAGCCAGTATAGCTTCCTTGCTAGCGTATTTAATAGCTGTCTTTCTTTGATTTAGATTACAGGATGTCAGGAAACGTAGAAAGTCTAGGTTTTCCTTTACTCGTTTTGAGACATCCATTTAGAGATTTTCTTAGCCTTTCTTAAAGCGCAATGAACAGTTTCGGAATGAAAAGGGCAGTTTAATTCAACGTCTTCTAGTTCTGATAATTTAGGACAACCGGTATCTTCGATGTTAGTTACTGGAACACCGAGGAGTGTCGATAATACTGCAGCTTTTTCTAAACCTTTGGTGAAAAACGAAGTAGCTTTTTCCGCTATCTGATTGCAAATGTCACGTCTCGTTCTGTAAGGACGTTCGCCGTCATCCCATCGAAGATGACAAATGTTATGAGATATCCATCTGCATTGTCTTTTATTTTCGTTTGAAAGCTCTTTGAAAGGGCATGGAGATTTGAAAGTAAACACTTCCGATTCTTCAGTTTCTAATACTACGTAAGCTAATTCTTTAATAATCCACTCTCGATTAACCCTAAAAAAATTCCCTTCTATAATACACTTCATTTTGGAATAAAGACAGCCGATTCTTCACCCGGTATTAAACCTGTTCGTAGTAAATACTGATCTGGGGTGTGAGGTTTCAAGTCAACTAATAAATACCCAAATTTCCGTGACGTAGCTTGTTGAAACGCATCAATAACGTATTTGCTATTGGTTGGAGATATCTGCCTCGCGAGATGATAAATTGTTGATTTATCTCGTGGTGATTTAAAAATAAATAGATAATGAGCATTTAAATTTAAAGTTCTTATTTCTTTTCCGGGGTAATAAAGGTTTTGCATTAAAATTAGTACGGAGGTGTTTCTGTGATGAGATCCACGAATAAATAAATTAGTTACATCTTTATTATTAGATATCTCGCATAACAAATCGTCTAAAATAACTAAATTCCTAATTTGCGGGTTTAATATATTAACATCGAGTAACCCTTCGTGAAACTCGACTGAAGGTGTGTGTTCTAATATTGATTGAAATAGTTTCGGCTGATACTCGGTATAACACCATATTATCCTCTCCGGAGGAGGGGATATACAGGTCTTCTTATATTGAATCAACCGTCCCACCAGGAATGACTTTCCGCATTGGGTGGACCCGGCTACAAGCCCATTCATTGGATGTTGTAAGCTTAAATCCATAATGGTAAATGAGAATCGGAACATTAGTGCAATCAATTTTATTAACTTTTTAACAAGTTTTTAGCATTGCATATTATTAGTGACATTATATTATTTAAAATTTCTTTCGACAATTCACAGCGAATAGTAAACATTTCAATAATATTTTCACAATCTACCGACATAATTATTTCATAAAAATGCAAATCTACGCGCTTAGAATAATCCGTCATGATACAATCATGCTGGAGTTGAGATGGATGATCAATTTGACAGCCATTGCACGCTTTCTTAAGAGCTTCGTGTAATTGTTTAATTACAACGTTAGTCATCGCCTCCTTTATTTCCTTGATTTTCTTTAAACACTTCTGAATAGACTTGTACTGGTCGAGGAAATTCAACCAAGAAGATTGAGCGAAAGCTACCCCCTCTTTAGTCGGTAACAGTTTTCCATAGTTTACTCCATAACCATGGTACATTTGTCTAACATCTAAAACCTTTTGTTCGGCAAATCTATGAACCGAAAACCGTTTAGTTTCAGAACCTGTGAAAACCCACGAAGTTTCAGCTTCGTTATTGAAATAAGCTTCAATGGCATCTTTCTTTGTCCATAGCTCTTGCAGTTCCGCTTCTGTTAGTTTGATACCCTTTGTTAAATCTAATAGACCGCAGTAGATGGTTTCATCTGCATAAACGATTAACCCTTTGTCAGCAGACACAGGAAATGAACAATTCCTATAAAATAAATACATTAAGACAAAGTTAAGAATTATCACTGAGTATTCCTACTTACATTTTAAGGTTCCTCGAAGTCACTTCCAATACAATTCAGATGGTGAACTTTCTAAATATGGTCTTACTATTATACGGTTTTCCCTTTTTATACTCTGAAATTATTTATCTTCGATATCTTATTTTTTAAAATGGAGTTTAAAATTAATTCCATTCTACGTATACGCATTTTGAAGTGTATCGCGTTACGTATATAGGAATTTACCCGGTCCTCATACGGAATCACGTGTACAATTACAATACTTGAGAACGATACGTTTCTCATACTTAAACTTTAGATATTCGTTTGAAATACTCGTGAGAAAGGTTCAAGTGTCAAGCATATTTAAGTACTACAATGATATTAAAATTAAGTTTAAAAATATTTCCATTCTACGTCATTTTAACAACGAATATTCCATGACGTCAAAACACTCAAATCTATGTTTTAAATTCAAATTAACCGCGCCCCAATCCGCGCACGTTAACCGCGTCCCATATTTCATGACGTCAAAAAACTCTTAAATTCAAATTAACCGCGTCCCCCGGGGTAATCTGCGCACGCGCCGCCTAGGTTATCAATTTTTACATCATTTCAACTTATTCCGTACGATAAAACTTGATAAGATATACGTTCAAGTATCTTTCGAGATAAGCGTAGATAAATGAACAAGTTGGCCTGGACACAATATGTTGATATACGGGAAAACAAATCGTCGCGAGAAATACCCTAAATACATTGACTTTTTGATGATTTTACCCCCATTTCATCCCTTAAATCCCGGATTTCGATCCCGAACCCAAACCCGAACCCGGGATCGATGCCACACCCTCACTTTCCTTCTACTGGCTTACAAGTAGACCTTGTGCCAGATGAAAATAGCGAGTTAAATTTTCTTGATAAAATGATAATTCAGAAAGTTAAAGTATTCCAAAGTAATAAGAATATAAGAGCCCTTGTAAAAACATTCTCTTGGTCGGAGTAGTGGCGTACTTCTTTGATATCAAGTGGCTGGAGACCAGTTTATTTCAAGTCGGTCAGTTCTCGATAATTAACTGTCCAAATACGGTCCAATATTCTTCTACTATATACTTTGGTCAAAATCAAGACAGAAAGAGGCTTCTTACTGCGATATTAATGGGTTTACATTGAAAAGCAGCTGTCATTGGACTAGTGCCATATATTTGTCTAACCCATGTGACTGTGGGACCGGATAATATAAGAACCCTTGTAAAAACATTCTCTCGGTCAGAATAGTGGCGTACTTCTTTGATATCAAGTGGCTAGAGACCAGTTTATTTCAAGTCGGTCAGTTCTCGATAACTCACTGTCCATATACGGCCAAATATTCGTCTACTATATGCTTTTGTCAAAATCAATACAGAAAGAGGTTTGTTACTGCGATATTAATGGGTTTACATTGAAAAGCAGCTGTCATTGGACTACACTGCAAAAAAAATTGCACAATGGTCATCCGAATTTGCCCTCTTCCTACAAAGTATGCACGCATCTCAAAATGACGCGCCAAGTTTGCACACTATATTCCAAATCTGCACATATAATAAACTGACTTGGCAAAATTGCATGGTTTTGATCGAAGATGCGCGGAAAGTACCGAGATTGTCCGCTTCTGATTAAAATTGCCCAACAAAATCTACAAAGTTTGAACACACAAAATTACCTACCAAGTTTGCACAATTCAAAACAATAAATACCTAGTTTGAGCGCTAGTGACCAAAGTTGCACAAAGTGAATGATTCGTGCAAATTAGCTGGCTAAAATTAAATCAACTGCCAAGTTTGAACCCTTCTAAACCAAGTTGCAGTTAAATATGTTTCCATTTATGCACAAATAAAATCGAACTGGCAAAATTGAATGATACTAACTAAAGCTACCCCCCAATTAGATGAATAAGAGAAACCTTTCTGTCACTAGCGGTAGTGGTCGAGCTAGAGGTACCCGTTTGAAGGTTCTCCGTGTTCAAAGCACGACTACCAGTATAATACATACGAGTTAAAAAAAACCACTCGGCCCCAAGTGATTAATCACGGTCAAGATATGTGTTAAGCCCACGCCTACGGGGGGATATGTAGGGACAGGTACGGGGCACCCATGGCGGAAGTTTGATAACCACCCGTTGGGGGGTAGATGGTCGTCCTCACACAGCCCTCCACGTTCTCTGCCTTCCAGACGCATGGGATTACAGGAGCTCACCACACTCCCGGCGCCCCATGACCTTCTTTCGGCCATAAACGAAAAGTCTTAGATTAACCAACGTTACTGTCATACAAAGGGTTTACGAAGGGAAAACAAGTTCATCAATTTACGTTGAGTTATTCATTTTATTGTTACTACACAATGCAGAATAGCAATGACTAACCGATTTCCCTCTTGTCGGCTCTCTCAAGAAGTAGTCACAAAACGTATCAATTTCTCCCGGTTTTAAAAGTAGTGGTGTAGACGGGCCAGGGCGCCACACGGTGCTTGGTTTTTCCGTTTTTCCCGGGCGCGCCATGACTCCTTTTTTTCATCTTGTCAGGGTGCATTTGGTTTCGGTTTCGTAAATAAATGCTCACGACTAAAGGGTGTTTGAATTTATTATGAATTTGATTCACAGGAAAGTACCATAGCAATTTCAAATCGTGACCTGGGTACGGCCAACTTCAATCACGCTAAACCTCGAAGTTGGATTTATATCGGCTGGTACCATTGACATAATAAGGAAATAGACACAAGATACTACGGGAGGTAAATATGTTTAAGCGACTCCTATCGAGTAGGTGAGATAATAAAATTCATGGCGTTATTTTAAGCTCGATATATATTGCATATTCCAACTAGTATGTTTTATTAAAATACTTATTTTGGCTCTTAAAAATTAGTCAATACTTTTATAAACTATTACGCATATTCTTCAAGCTAAGAGCGATTTGTTCAACATAGTTTTCCTTTAAAATTGATTTATTTTTATTAATGTTAAAATTTTGATCCATGGTAAATGAAGTTTAAAATCAAAAACAATGTTAAAGGAGCCGCTACTTCATGGATATATTGATTTATTTTATTAATGCATTTAAATTTTTAAACATTGATACATACCATCAAAATGGCATAACCTCAATTAAAAACCAAATCCTTAGGAAGTTACTGCCAAACAAAGATACGGCTGATAAAGAGAACCACGTGTTTTTGTTTACATTTTTATATAGAAAACGCCAACGGCGACTTCTGGCCCCAGAACGACCAAATTTTAATAAACGGGGGGATTCTGCAGACTTTCCTAGGAAAGTTGTGACACGCCTTCTTTCTTTCAACTTTCTTCTTGAGATTTCATTGGGCGCGAAGTCACATGTCGCATTACGTCCACAGGGACCGTACAAATTCGACCCCTTCCCTCCGATTGGTTGTCGTTACGTCAGAGAATGACACCACGTGAGTGTGAGGCAATAATCGCCATCTATGCGACTCCGAAGGACAAAGTTCAGTTCAGTTCAGCAGTCAGATTCAGTGGGCCCGTGGTTAAGAGTTCTCATAGGCTGAAGTGGTCGTGACGTATGCCTATTGGAATTGGCTCCTGAAAATTGAAGCGGGAAAGATTTCCCCCGGGAATTTGCCGTTATCTCTGACGCTATTCCGGGGAAAAGAACTTTTAACTTGGAGGCGCCTTCTGTCTTTGAGCGCGAAAACTAACAACATGAAAATCCGAACGGAAGTGAGTTTATCAAAAGGTCACGGTCAACCGGAAAGAGTGCTGAAGGTCAATTTAAATTTCAAAATGGCGTGTGAAGCTGTGGAAAATGTCCCCCGAACGTGTGTGCTAGTGTCGTGTATTAATTTGTAAAAATGTCGATAAAAATTATATGTAAACCGTAATTTACACGATCTGGACGTTGAAAAATTAGGTATGGAGTGCAAATTTTTTAGAAGAAGGTATATTTGAAGGTTTCAGGTTACTGGAAGTCGTGCATTAGTGTAGGCCTGTAACCCTTGCCTTATTTTAAACAAATTAAGATTTTTTTTGCAAGCCGAAGAGGTTTCATCTGCAAAAGTAAGAGAAGTACACTTGTTATAAGGTTCAATTCTTAGACTAATTAAGTTCTTTTAGATATCGTTCATGACAATGTACTACTATATGGATGAGAATGGAATTTACTCAATAAACGAAGAGATGGTACGAACATTTTCATGTTGAGAATAATTTTTATTTTAACTTTTGTAATAATGGTCCCAAATTAGAAGGTGGCTTGATTGTTTGTGATTACCCAACAACTTCATTGCTGATTCTAACAAAACTTGACACGCTTCGAGACAGAAAATGTCACGTTATACATCGAGCTTAAGTATGATGCTCATCTTTTTAGTAACTGTATGTGAAAAAGTAACCAATTTTCTTCTTACAGGTTGGTCTCACCATTTTCAAAGAGTGACCACTTCTCATTCTCCTTAGAAGATACATATTCCAACAATGACGGTAATCGACAAACTTGTTAAGAGCTGCTCTTCAAAAATAGATTTTCTTGTTTACAGCAATAAAGCAAGTAGAGGTGCAAACTTGCCAGTTCAGAGCTCTAAAAGTATCTACGATTCGTTCAACTGACGTGACTGTTGCAACCATCTCAAGGTTATTGGAATGGAATTCCTTGGGGCTACTTTAGATATAATTGATATAAATGTTTCAATCTCCATTGACACTTCAATTGAATTAACGCAAAAGCTCTTTAGCGTAAGGAGTGTCAATAGCTCCCAGTCATATTTTATGGATGGTGAGGCTCCATTAACTGGAGATTCTTCTGGCTTGTTCAATTGTTAAAATAGTATTATGTATTGTTTGAATTTTCGCAATTAGTCCAGAATGTGATTATAAAGCATTAAGATATAAGAAATGACCAGCTGAACTCTGTTTATTTACATAATCATCATATGGAATTATTTAATTAGAATATCCTTTAAAAATAATATATATTGTTTTTATTCAACAAAGATCTAAAAAGTCAATTAGTATTTTAAAAATATATGAAGTGTATTTTTGAACTCAAACTGATATGATTTTGCTTACTTTTATTTTTTTTCAAATACGGGATAGATGGCGTAGTTTCCTTGAAAGTTTGTATGATCCAAGAGTTACATTTTTTTAAAGCAATGTTCAGCTTTTAGTTTCTTAACGTTATTCATCGTAAACTATCAGTAATAACCTGAAAAGATATACTTCTACAGATATAACAGCGCGAAACTTTATTATCGGGGTCAGATAAATTGGAATATCTTTAACACCCACTTAATCACCTTTTCATAAATATGCTTTTCTCTTCGGTGACATAGTTAATAATTGTGTAAAATAATTTTGAAAGCATTAATTGATAGTATCCTACGTCTAGAAGATTTATTTAAGTATGACACTACCTATTCATATGCGAACGTTTTACAAGAGATACGCTACAACGGGCTGCGTTACCAAAGATACATACTTATGCAATATTGTGAATTTTTTTACCCTAATTGCCAAAACATAGGAGGTTTTTGAAAAATTTAGCAGGTTTAAGAATTTTCTAGCAACATATATGTAAATTAGTTACAAAATGAACAAATTTACCATAGAATATTTCACCTCAACATAGTATTAAGGATTCTATTAAATGTTAGCCGATATCGTAATTTAACCTATACTGATTTTTAAAATTTACAATACTATTATAACCAATATATAAGTGATTTTTTCCGGTATCAAGTTTAGTGGCGCCATCTGCCTTGTTTTTGATAAAATAATTTTGAAAATATAAGTATCAAAGACGTGAACCAGTTATTGACAATAATCACGATATCAGTAGCCTATCAACTCCTAACATAACCAATTTGTTTTATTTTCAAAAAAAATGTGCACCAAAGAAAATGCTGAATAAGTCGCCTCTCTTATCCATATTTGTTATAATTTACTGCGGAGGATTTGATATTGACACGCAAAAAGTCAATAGTCTCAATTATGAACTGGCAGTTTGTAACTCTGCAAGAAAAAAGTCTGAAAATATGTCATAATTACAGTGCTGGG
Source organism: Leiobunum rupestre (assembly GCF_980474605.1). NCBI lineage: Eukaryota > Metazoa > Arthropoda > Arachnida > Opiliones > Sclerosomatidae > Leiobunum > Leiobunum rupestre. The sequence continues at coordinate 22,249,615 of NC_143385.1, read as the reverse complement.
CATTCTCACTTTAAACAACTACGAAATGAACGCTCAAAGTTTCTCACTTCCCTTTCTTAAATTAAAAAGTCCTCAAAGCTGACGATTTTTCCTGTAGTCTGAGCGCGGAATATTTTTCTCAGTCGTTGATAGCTCGCGTCATGGCGAGAAAGATCCCCCGTAGCGACGAGCTAGTCTTCTCACCGTGAAAGGTGCTACGTTTCCCGGAGAGAGAATCCCTCTAGCGACGGTTTCGTTCGTTCACTAGAAAGCGCTAGTTTTCTCACCGTGAAAATCGCCCCTTCTAGTTCACTAGAAAGCGCTCACGGACCGTTGAGAGAGATCCGCGTAGCGACGGGCTAGTTTTCTCACCGTGAAAATCGCCGCTTCTAGTTCACTAGAAAGCGCTCACGGACCGTTGAGAGAGATCCGCGTAGCGACGGGTTAGTTTTCTCACAGTGAAAAGCGGCTGTTTTAGTTCACTAGACAGCGCTCATGCCGAGAGATGGAATTGCTTTCTCAGTTTGTAAAGCTTGGCGCGCGCTGGGCTGGATATAGCGGTGAAAATCCGCAAACTAGGTTCGCGGAAAAGTGGTAACCGGGAAATTCGAATTCGTTTATAGAAAATTTTAGTTTAAACGAGAAGGATATACTTTGGAATTTCAATTTGTAGGTTTAGTTCTTTTTCAATTTATAAAACTAAATTCACGTTGCTATATTTCTTAAAATTACGCAGACAACTTTTAATTCAATGCTTAATGAATTAATGAACCCCTAGTGTATATAATATTGGAAGTATCTGGATACGTGGAATATTGTTATGGTAAAAATTAAAAATGGTTTTTATCGGCGCCTCTATACCAAGTATGATTTTATTGACACGCGTGATTTGCAAGTCTTCAAAGGGCAAAGTCCCTCGCGACTCCAGGACAAGCTCTCCGATCATAGCCTGAACAAAAATTATTGAACAAAGGCAATAAGTTGCAAGTCCAAGTCGGAGCTTGAAGAAAACATCAGTGTCGAAAAAAGGGTAAATTAGGAAAGTAGCAATATAGCAATAGGAAGTGTCATACTTATTGATGTTATGTTACTTATGGTTATACGAAAGAGTCCATAAGAAGACAAACTGCGGCGTAACTAGGGACTCCGGGGCGCATCGCGAAAAACGATTTGGGGCCCTTTTCAATAGCGCTGATTTAAGTACGGATAAAATAGGCCCAAAAGGGCACTCCGTCGGTAAAATTCATCCCAACTTGCAATGTGGCCTAAAAATTCCATTTTGGTGTGGACTTTGCGGATCCGATGAGACCGTAGCGGTGCGGGTTGGACAACAAACTTTTTTTGGGGGGAGGGGGGCAGACGGACAGTTGCCCCCGAAATTTGCGTTCTACGAATTGGGGCGTGTGTGGTGTTGCCCCCGATAGTAGTTTTCACACTGAGGTGAATGAAACCAACTACAAGTTATAACCGAATTTGTAATGAATTACGTGTTTTTACACACAATCCTAGGGATTTGTGTGTATTAGTTTCACGTACAGTGTAGCCGATGCCGCTGTGTCGCGCATATCACTTAGGGCTAGAAATGTCAATGATATATCTTTCGAATGTACATACATCGGCATCGATAGCCTTTCATAAATTTTTGAAATCGGAGCCCTAGAAGTTGGGCATTTGACCAATTTACTATTTTGGGTGGTTTCGCTTTATGTTATAGATATTTTATTGAAAATTAAGTCCGATAACGTTAAAAAAATATCTTTGGGGACGGTTAATCATTATCCATGTTTAAATTGATTTTTTTTCGGGGGGAAAATGTAAACATAGAAATTTACCGGTTAATATTTAGGAAAATGTTTAAAAAACATGTATTATTCGTAAAATTTTAGCTTTTTACCGAAACAAAACGTCGTTTTTCCAATTAATTTTACAAATTTGTCAAAAAATTAATCGGATAACACAGAAATATAAATTACTTGATCAAAACGTTTTACGAATAATTTTGAGAGCTTTTATCTACCTTCACCTTCAGTGTATCCGTAAATATTAAAATTAAGTATAGTTTTCAGGGTAATTTATGGGACCCCGATTTTCGTGGTTTTATATTTTAGCCTAACGTTCTTTAATCTAGGTCCGATTTTCATGAAAGTTATATTTTTGAATGGCTGTGGTTTCCATATAACCTAGAGTTGCAATTACGTTGCTTAATTTTAATTCTAAGTAAGGTTTTTTGGACAGCGTATACGGACCCCCTCAGCTTCCGACATAGTAAATCGGCGTGTTTATAGAGGTCTACCCGGGAGTTTTCCTCTGGCGTTTCTCAAGGCCGTTCGAGGTACGAGTCGCTGCATTGACCAAAAGTAACAAATAAGTGTGACCTTGGAGTAGAGAAGACTGGAGGGGAAATTTCCATATCTGTAGCATTGAGTCTCTTCCCCCATCAATTCGGCCTAAGCCCTCCCAGCATGCACTGCGTTTTTGGTAGGGGCCTACGTTTTACCTTACTCTTGCGGCGAAAAAGAGAGCTATTTCCAAGGGTGTTGTGAATATTTGATGTTGATTTTATAGAACCAAGGCCGAACAAACCGTTAAAGGTTTGAACTTAGAGGTTAGAATAGCAAATTTGTAACCGTCAAAATTATGTTTTAAAAACGGTACTATATAGTTTAACCATTGACATAGTTAGAATTGTTCATAATGAAAAAGTACTGCTGTTATAAAAATTGCAAAAGTGATTCAAGATACCATGTAAATATAACATTCCACCCAGTTCCAAAACCTGGTAAAAACCATGAAACTTTGGAAAAATGTTGTAAATGGATTACTGCAATTAATCGAGAAACAATCAGTGTTTCTACTTTAAAAAAACACCACTACGTATGCAGCCTGCATTTTGTTGACAACCGGGGACCTTCTAAAGAAAATCCTTACCCGATTCCTGATAGCTCAGAGGATTTACACCAAAACATTGTTAGAGAAGCCCTATTTGAACTTCGAGTAAACAAATCTTGTAGAAATTATTCCAAAAATCCGGTTGAAACAGAGCCGTCAATGGTAAGATTTTAAATTACATACCATAACTAATATTTTTATAAACTAACATGAAGCTTTACTACAGGATAAACCAGACCAGCCATATGGTTTCAATGAAATTATTCAAGTCCAACCCAAGAATTCAATTTTACCAATGGTAAGAGTTAAATTGTAACCGGCGTATGACATACCAAGTAAATAATCGTGCGCTTCCTGTAGGATAAAACCAATGTAGCACATGATGTACAAAGTGTTATTGAAATAAAGCAACTGGAACTTGAGAAGACTATGGTAAGATAAACTACATACGGTGACTGATAGTATAGTTACATAACTTTTAATTACTGCAGGTGATACTAGATGAAGTTCAAAATAATGCGAATGATTTTACTATAATGAATACTCAAGGCATCTCAGATATTCAGCCTAACTACTCAGCTTCAGAAAGTGCAGTTTTAGAAGAGAGACCTGTCCTAAGGAAAGATATTGCTGTTTTTAATTTTGAGAAGCTTAAGGAACAAGTATTAAACCATCAAAAGTTAAACAAAACCACATTTGCATGGTCTTTAACCATTGAAAGGGATAAATTGATTCTTTCTAAACGTAGTCAAAATGTACTGACTACTACATTTGAAATTTCCTCTTCAATGAATTTGAACTTCAGAATTTTTGGAAAAGAAATTGATAGTCAGTGCTCACTACTTTCTGAATCAGGATGTACGTTAAAATCTTTTGAACAACTGGTCCAGTTACTATGCAGTTTTCACACCAAGTGGGGAGTATGCTTTGGTGTTTCAGGATTTTTATTTGAGCCATACTACCATATGGCACATCAAAGTGCCCGCTACTGCCCTCAGTCAAATAGCCTTCGTTCCAATAAATGTTCGTACATCAAAACCAAATCCCAAATTTGTTGCAGGACGTGTACACTCCTCCGTAAGAATTTAATTCAACGAGTTAATCGTAAAAAGAATTCAGTTATTTTCCCTAAGAAAACAACTCTTAGAAATTTAACTCTTGATGATATTAAAATCAGACTAACTGCACGAAAAAAAGAAAACAAAGCCCTGAGACGACAAAACAAAGATCTACAGAAGAAATTACGGAGTCTTATTGTAAAAGATGGTGTAGAACTAACATTGGAAGAGAGCAATGACATAATAAAAACTATTGAAGAAAATCCCTTTGAAACACCCAGCAAATTTCAACGCTTTCTTCTGAAAGAGCAGATTAGGATAGCAAACTCGAAGAGCAAACGCCCGAAAAAGTGGCATCCTGCAATTTTGCACTGGTGTATTTACATTAAAAGTAAATCTGCGACTACTTTTGAAGCTGTCAGACAAGTGCTTACCTTGCCAACTAAAAGAACCTTATATAATTATTCTAAACATTTAAGAGCGGAGAATGGGTTTCATAAAGAAACTATACAAGAAATGAAAGAAGATTGCCAATTTGAAACACTTAAAAACCATCAAAAATATGTAGCTATTATGATTGACGAAATGAGTATCAAAATGGATCTAATTTATAGGGTCAGCACTGGAGAAATTGTTGGTCTGACAAACTCAATAGAAAGTCAAAATAAAATTAAAAACCTAATTAAAGAAGTAAAGGAAAATACTGACAGTCCTCCAGAACTTGCTACACACGTTATGCAAATTATGGTGAGGAGCTTAACGGGAAATTTTAAATTTCCCTATGCTTATTTCCCTTGCGATAAAATGAGAGCCGAAGAACTCTACAGTATTTTGTGGGAAGCCGTAGAAAATTTACAGTTAGGAGGGTTTAAAGTTTTGACCGTTGTTTGTGACAAAGCAGGAATTAACCAAAAACTTATCAAAATGTGCTGCGAACCAACTGATGACCAAAACTCCGATAAAGAGAAAACTGTTGGATATAAAACCAAGAACCTTTTTTCAAAAGGGGACTACATTTATTTTATTTCAGATGTCCCGCACCTGCTGAAAACATTGCGCAATGGTTTAGAAAGCAGTGGGAGCTTAAAAAACACTAGACTTTTGAAGAAAAATGGAAAGCATTTACTGTGGAGACACGTTGAAGAAGCCTATGAGAAAGATAGTGAATTAGAAACTGGATTAAAACTAGCTCCAAAAGTAAAATATGACCACATCCATTTGACCCAATTTTCAAGAATGAAAGTGAACTACGCTGTTCAGGTACTGAGTAAAACCATGGCGAAAACAATTGAACAGCTTGTTGGTCCAGAAGCTTCGGAAACAGTGAAGTTCATTGAGCTAGTAAATCATTTCTTCGATGCTGTTAATGTTAGAAATCTAACAACTGGTAAACATCAAAGAGATTCTTTTCAAGATCCGTACCGTTGTGCAAATGATTGGCGTTTTAAAGTAAGTTTTTCTGTTATGATTATTATATTAAATTTTACGCTACAGTATGTAATTCACTTTAGTGGCTTAAAGAAACGTTCCTTGGATATTTTGAGGAGTGGGAATATGAAGTAGAAAAGATGCAAGTCCCTAAAGACTTTGACAAAAGTAAAATGCTATTCAGTAGAGACACACGGGAAGGACTAAAAATAACTGTGAATTCCATCATCGAAGCTACGCAGTTTCTACTTAAAAATGGAGCTTCGTTTGTTCTAACAGAACATTTCAACCAAGACCCTTTGGAAAGATACTTTGGCAAGCACCGAGCAGCAACCGGAAGCAATGACAACCCTAATATGATGAGTTTTCAACTAAGTATTCCTAACATAAAGAGCATGAAAAAATGTTTTCCGGATGCGGAAAGAAGCAATATTATTTCAACAAAACCTAAGAAAGTGAAAAGGCTACGACGAATTTTATTAGAAAATTGTAGTGAATAACCAAGCTAAATAAGAACATTGAATTGGTTTTTATTTTTTATCACCTTTGCGCTTTAAAAATATCAAAATATTTGCTTAAAAAAAATAGGAACGTTTAACATGACTAAAATGTTTTGACACATTAATTAAAATATTAAAACAGGAACCTTTTATATTTCAACATAGAAATTTGTTAAGTTTACTTTTTCTAGCCTTCCTAGGAACTTTAACTTTTGGCTCACATTTATTTTCTTTACATTTTGTGCATGACTTCTGACTTTTCATTTGTTTTCGTAAACTGTTTGATTTTAAAGTTTCCCTCTTTAGGACTTGAATTTCAGTTTGCATTTTACCAGAGTAACCTTTGCCCATACAATTTAACAAAATCTGGCATGCTTTTCTAAAGGGAGCATTGCAAATTATATCATCTTCACTGTTACCCCAAATATCTGACCAAATCTTCAGCAAATCTTCGTTAGTTTCCAAATTGTTTTTAGCTGATTGTACCCTGTTTTTTATGGTCAAGTTCCCTTTTTGAAAATATGGTTTTGAAAGCGCGTACATCTTTTTTAAAAATGCAAATGCCTTTGGTTTCAAAATTATCAAGGCCCCATTACTTAGTTCTTCTGTCCATCTTGCATATTCTTCACTTTCTTCACTGGCTAAGTTTACTGAATTCTTCACTAGGGTACGGCATTCATATCCATACATCAAGATTAACTCGTGAACAATGTATCCACCAATGTGATGAATAACATTATCCTCTTTTTTTAAAGACTGTTGGATTGACATTAATGGGTAGGGGCAATTAACACTTTGATTCATTTTCGTAACTGTTGAACATTCAATCTGTACTCTCTTAACTAAGGCTTCATTTAAGAATCGCCTATTAAAACATTGCACAAACTGATACTTCTCTTCATTGTTTAACGTTGCAAATTTCTCAAGAGAAATGAACACTTTTTCCATCGCATCCGTATATTTTTCATTAGTCATTAACTTATGTATACACGAGATGAAGCTTGATTGTTCCGAAGCTTCTTTGAATACATCAAGATGGTCAAACACTTCCTCCGTGAAGCGTACTTTCTGGGGTTCCAAAATAATTTCCCTGATGCACTCCTATAAAGAAAGAAATTTTAATATACAAAATACACTTCAAAGTTTAAAACTGTACACTTACTTTGAATGATTCTCCTAAATACTCAGATCCTATAGATTCCATTTGTTTTGCGCTGGTAGTCAATAAATAATCCATGTGCTCCCGAAAAAAAGCTCCCTTTAAATATTTTTTAGCAATGGGGACTGTTGTGTTGGATGATTTCCTTTTTGTAGCAGTTGACTTTTTCTCAGCCTTGTCAGCTATTAATAATTTTATTTGTAAAAGAGAAAAACCACTTGTTAGGCCTTGATTTATAGTTATAATATTAGATAATAGAACAAAATTTACCTTCATTTTTTTGAATAATTTTTGAAAATTTGCTATAAGTGTGATCATGTTGACAGAAATACATGTATTTCTGATGTTGATATTCAAACTTTAAACTAAAAGAGGACATAATAAAAAGAACTAATACCATCGGAAATAAAAAAATCATCTAAACTACTCCAAGCTTCAAAACTAAAGCATGGCGAATATTTTACAATTTTATTTCAATAAAAACCCGATTGAGGGCGACACTAAGGCGCCCCTACCGCGAAGCAAAGGATTCTGGGTAACGTTGAGCTTACAGACTTCCCACCGTCTTTTCCCCTCCAGTATTCTCTACTCCAAGGTGTGACACTAATCGAATGTTGGTTTGTGGTTTCAACGTATGACCAGAAGTAACAAATAAGTTTGATACTGATCGAATGTGGGTTTGTCGCTTTCGGGTATGACCAGAAGTAACAAATAAGAGTGACACTGATCGAATGTGGGTTTTCGCCTTCAACGTAGAAGTAACAAATAAGTGTAAATACAATTAAGTTTGGTAGTGTTACCGGCGTTGCTGGTTGCTGTAAATAGCACAAACAAACTTAACACATCAGAAGGATTGTGTGTATTCTGAACGTCGTACGTCTTGTCTTTTCTAAACTTACTGGTATGAAAAAAAAATTAAATTGTTTTTTGTCATCTAAAATTCACTAAATAATATAAATATTGAAAGGTTATATCAACATGTTGACTATCTAAACGTATTGTTTAGTGCTAAATCGAATGAGACCAACCGCAATTTCGTAGGATGAATCGTTTCCGAGTTATAACGAAATATGTGCAGAACATAATTGTGCATTTGACTCGGTGTTAAAACCAAAATCGGGTTCAACACCACACACGGCCCAATTCGTTGAACGCAGAACCACGGATACAGTTACACTTCACTGAAAATTAAAAACTCTTCCGAGGAGAGGTATATTTTGGCAAGCTTGCCAACTTGTTTTCTTCTACAATCTAGAAACTCGGCGGGCGGTCGACCGGTGGAAGATTTTGCGAAACGCATTTTAGAAGTTATGACAATTGTGACGTATTTTCGTCCCGCGACAGATTGTAGGCAATTAGGTTATTGGACTTTTAGTCGTCATTTCAGCTATGAATCTATAGACCTATATTAGAAGGTGGCTAAAATGTAGACCCACATTTACGAAGACCAATCAAAATCTGCTGTTTCGTTACCCACATTTAACTATAGGTCTACAGGCAAGAAAATAAGGGTCTCGTCAAGAAGGGGGCTAGCAGGGTACAACACCTTTTAGACAGATCACAACTGTGGTATAAAAGCGGTGGTCGAATTTCAATACATTACAGTTTCATGTCGACCAGAGGAAGTTTCGTCCGTTTGTGTGTGTGTGTGTGTGTTTGTTTTTCCAGTTTAAATTTCATCATCAAGTCGTCTCTCTCTCAACTTGGGAAATCCAAAATGTAAGGTTTTAAAATTTATTTTAAATTTTCTTCCACTTTAGCTTTGAATTTTCCATTTCTTTAAATATTAAAAATCGTTTTTAATAGTATTCCGCATATTTTTTCAATTGGCTTTTGTACTTTTTAAATGTACAATTTTGCATAAATTGCAGTTCTATTGTAGTTCTATAATTAAAACAGGGTCCATGATGAAAATTAGTTGAAATATGGCGCGTTATCTCGTGAGAGGTAAGGGACCGAAAATAGCGAACACTCGCAAGTCTCGCATCTCTTTTTACATTGCGGGCCCTATGTCGATGGTTTTCCTTGGTACACCTTAGAGATCGGCGTATGATTAAGAAATTATACAACTGTTAATTTTTATCCATAACCGAGAATTATTCTTAGATATTCGAAAAAACATTTAATTTCGCATGATCAATCGTTGTTTATTCGTATAAAACGGTTAACCATAATTTTTATGATTAATCAAAATTTTGGCGGTTAAGTTATTTGTTCCACCGATCTCTAGTACGCCTAAGTCTCCATGGTGTTCTTCTTTAAAGTAAATTTCGACGGTTCATTATTTTCACCTTAGAGGCCGTTCACAATTTACGTCACGTAAAAAATCGTGCATTTCGACTCCCCCTCCCACACATCGTCAAATTTTTTAAAACCCCCTCCTAAAATTACGTCACAAATCTTAAAACCCCCTCCCCCTGCCATAAACCAACATGTAATAATAGTTCTTTTCGCTTTTGCAGAGACGCAATGCTGTTATCTTATAAAAAAACCACTGTAATTTTTCTATTGTACAAGTATTAAAATTCATCTGATCTACCAAAAAAGATGACATACGTTTTTTTCACTACTCGTACTACATCTACTCGCCTTTTCAGTCTTAAAGGAAATATAACCTCAGGTATTTGGTGTGGAACACCAACACTATGGTTAGTGCTCGGCATTTGATTAATTTTAATCATGAATAAAATAAGCTCGGCGATATTTCAATAATATTTATTTAAATAACCAATTGTTGAAAAAAAATTGTAAAATGTTTAAATAATCGAAAGTGAATAAGCCTATTATTTAAATAAAACAAACAATTATATAAATAAATACCACTTTTATTTAAATAAATGCTTGGTTGCGTAAAACACATAATTAAATAAGTTAAAATGATATTATTTATTAACAAAGTTTTTTAAATAAATCGGAAATTTTTTGGATAATGAATAAACAATTCCGAGCACTAACTATGGGCTTAGAAATATTTGGCGCTAGTGAGTTAATTATTGCTGAAATTGTTAGGGGTCTTCCACAAAGAACGCGTTGAGGTTATTATCTTTAATAAATAATATACGTCCCTAAAAAGGAAATAGTTTAACATAGAAACTTAAAACTAGTGGGAAATCGAAGTGTTATGACTGACTTCACAATTTTGAAACCCCTCACCCTCCCCCTATCACAATTTGGCAAATACCCATCCCCCCTAATGCGTAACGTAATTTATGAACATACCCTTAGTATGCTTAAATCTGTTTTTCTTATTTAAAGAAAATCTCTATGGATTAATATTTAATTGTATAATTATATATGTATTTTTTTATTCTAAAGAATGTCCAGTAAAACTGCTTCGGCAGCAGCCAGCACTAGTAATAGTGACTGTGAAAATGTATCAGCAGTTTCTCCACCTAAAATCTACATTATTGACGAGGGATATAAGGCTCTGTTTTATAGTGGGCAACTTGGGGGGAAAAATATCCATGATCACATGATGTACATTGGAAGTTGTCGATCGGGCGATTCTGCAGTGAATCGTACCGCTGTTGCGGTGTGTAATATTTGTGACAAGGAGATTAAGGCTCCGGTCGGCAACACCTACAACTGGGAACGCCATGTTGTGGTAAAATATTGGCGAATAGCCTTTTAAAGGCTTTAAAAATAATGGTTAATTTACTTCTTATTACAGGACGTCCATATAATCACTCTTAAACTAAAGACGGAGAAGAGAAAGGCTGCAAAAATAGATTTTTTTCCTGAGAACCCCGCGCCGTAAAAAGGCGAAATTGGGAAAAACTGGAGACAAAATTCGAAATGAGATATTTCAAAAATGGCTAATTAACATGGTAGCAATGGATGGGTTACCATTCTCTGTTGTTGAAGGGAAAGGGCTTAGGTCGGCGTTTGCCTTTGCAGACCCCGATTTGAAAGTCCCGTCCCGTCGGTCTTTAGTTAGGGGAATAGAGAAAACGGTTACAAAAACTCTGCTGCCTAAAATGAAAGTATGTAATTTTACGAACTCGATTACCTTTGTCCCTTACTAGAGCCCCATCCACACTATCCAACTTTAGTCAGCTGACAACTTGAAAGATTATTGTCGGACGATTAAGGCGGGTAATGTGAACGTGACAGTTGGATAGTGTGAATGCAAAATAAAACAGGCTGACTAATCCGCCTGATTTAGTTAGCTGACTAAAAATGGATAGTGTGAATGAGCCTTAAAACAATTTGGAACTAACGTTACGCTTCTTCAGACTTTGCTAAGTACCTTAAAACCGAAGGATGTCCATCTTACACTGGATATTTGGAGTTCAAGGCAACGCCAGTCCGTGATTGGCGTGAGAATACAATTTATTGATTTTAGTTGGACTCTCAGAAACATGCTGCTGTCCTTCTCTCACTTTCCTGGAAGTCATACTGGGGAAAATATTTCCAGTAAAATATTTGAAATTCTAAGGGAAGTGGGACTAGAGCATACATCGGTAAGTAAATGTTATATACTTACTGTTGGAGATTTTTTCTTTTTTTGTAATTTTGTTTTTCTTCGATGAACATTTATTTTAGGTATATACTGTGTGTGCAGACAACGCCTCGAATATTGATAAAGCATTGAATATGAGAGGGGTTGTTGAACAACCATGGATTATGTCGACCAAAGAATCGGCCTCAAGCTCTATAAGTTCGTTAGAGCCAGAAATGGAAGCGCCAAGCAGTGACGAAGAGATTGAGGAAGAAACACCTGACAATCACATTTTAGACTCTGGTAATTTATTTTTAAATTAAATTTTAATTTCATCTAGTATTTTATAGCATAGGGCCCAAACCGATATGAAATAGGTGTCGGTCACTGATATCGTGGTTTTCCCGATTAATCGGTTCGCGTCTAAAATAACGATTTTACCCGATTATTTAAAAAAAAACTTCCAATACCGATTTGCCCGATTTTTTTTAGATTATTTAAAACTGATTTTCTTAGGGTCGTGGTAGATGGCGACGCTAAACGTTTAAGATTTTCAACTTTTAATTTAAAATTTTTAATGTACCTAAGTGAGGTAAATGTTAATTTTTTTTAATTTAAATGAATTTATAGTTTGTCAAATTTCGGAATTCGATGAGCTCTTCTAAAAATACAACCCACGCTTACTTTTCATTTCAAATCGGTAATATTCTATAATCGGTATCGGTGAAAATTGGCGAAAAAATCAATGTCGGAGAAAATCGTAACGATACCGATTTTCCATGGAGGTAAAAAAATTGGTATCGGTATCGGAATCAGTTAAAATACGATATCGGCCAAAACTACTTAATATTCGTTAACATTATTTTCCCTATATAGGATGGAGTTCCCTCAATCAAATCTTCGACCCAGAAAAATATTCGATTGATATTTCCGAAGATAATGACAATCATCTTGAGGAAGAATTCGCTGATTGCACCGATTGTGATGATTGCTATGACGAAATAGTCGAAGACTTTTTGGATGCCAATCCTTTGTGGATTAGAAAGCGTTGTGTGGCGCATTCAATACAACTAGTAGTGAATTCGTCGATTAAAAGCTGCCCAATCGTGAAGGAAATGGTAGATCGCGTAAGCGATTGGGTGAGTTTTTTACACAGGTCACCCAACTGGACGGAAGCTTTCAAAAGCCGATCGCCCGGAAACAAAGATGTCAAAAGCATCGGAGGGGTTCGATGGAACTCAGTGTATCTGGCTATGGAGCGTTTGGCGGAGGTATATTGTTTACCAAAGTTAATTTGTTTTTAGTTGGCTAGACGCAAAGCACGTGCTATGCAAACAGGCAACTTCCAGTGAAAGACGAAATAATCTAAAACCTATGTACAGGCGTTTAAGCGAATAATAACGCTTTTTGAATGTGAAAACTAGTATTGACATCCACGTATCGTTTTAAGATTAGTGTATATAGTTACGTGGATTTTGCTCTCAGGCGACGATAAGTTGTCGTTATAATATATTGTCATATTGTTTATACGATGGAATGCTGAAAGCGTTACGAGAAACGATTTTGGAAGCTAGAGAAGCCAAGCAATGTAAACAATCTATAGAGATCCCTTCCACGAGCCACTATGCGGTAATTAAAGAGATATTACCTCTTTTGAGGCCGTTGAAGGTGGCCACTGAGGTCTTCCAGACAAGCGGTCCAACAGCCCATTTGGTCATTGGTCAACTTATGACAGTCTTTTTGGAGATCAAGACCGTTGATACACTCACGCTAAAGGATTTAAAACAAACATTGCTGACTAAATTGGCTTCACGGTTCAGCGGAGAAATTCAAGACAAGGAGTATGTCGTCGCTGCTCTATTAGATCCGTGGCAAAAAACAACTGTTTTCCAAGGTATATTTCAGCTCGCAACATATTAAGTTTCAACCTTAAATTATGTAATTATTGGTGTGTTTTACAGAAATCTACAGCAAACTTGTATCGAATTTGGCTTCGGAACCTAACTTAACGAACTTGGCAGACGACGACATCGAATTTCAAACTCCAAGTTTAAAAGCAGCGACAAACACCATTTTGGAATTTTTAAAAAGAATGCCACAAGTACACAAGAAAAACAACCAAGAAAGGGTTACGAAAAAAAAGGCATCCGTTCGGTTTCCGTTATTAATGGCGCCAAGCGATCATACTGATAATTGTATTTCAAAATACGAAATAGAACTTAGAACCTACTTGGAAGAGAAAATATGTGAACAGGACGACGTAGGCATATTAGATTACTGGAGAGTAAATGAAAAGCGGTTCCCAATTTTAGCTAGTTTGGCCCAGTGCTGGGCATTCTCACTTTAAACAACTACGAAATGAACGCTCAAAGTTTCTCACTTCCCTTTCTTAAATTAAAAAGTCCTCAAAGCTGACGATTTTTCCTGTAGTCTCTTCGACTGAGCTAGCTCCAGCCGAGCGCGGAATATTTTTCTCAGTCTTTGATAGCTCGCGTCATGGCGAGAAAGATCGCCCGTAGCGACGAGCTTGTCTTCTCACCGTGAAAGGTGCTACGTTTCGCGGAGAGAGAATCCCTCTAGCGACGGTTTCGTTCGTTCACTAGAAAGCGCTCAAAGCCCGTTGAGAGAGTTCCCTCTAGCGACGGGCTAGTTTTCTCACCGTGAAAATCGCCCCTTCTAGTTCACTAGAAAGCGCTCACGGACCGTTGAGAGAGATCCGCGTAGCGACGGGCTAGTTTTCTCACCGTGAAAATCGCCCCTTCTAGTTCACTAGAAAGCGCTCACGGACCGTTGAAAGAGATCCGCGTAGCGACGGGTTAGTTTTCTCACAGTGAAAAGCGGCTGTTTTAGTTCACTAGACAGCGCTCATGCCGAGAGATGGAATTGCTTTCTCAGTTTGTAAAGCTTGGCGCGCGCTGAGCTGGATATAGCGGTGAAAATCCGCAAACTAGGTTCGCGGAAAAGTGGTAACCGGGAAATTCGAATTCGTTTATAGAAAATTTTACTTTAAACGAGAAGGATATACTATGGAATTTAAATTTGTAGGTTTAGTTCTTTTTCAATTTATAAAACTAAATTCACGTTGGTATATTTCTTAAAATTACGCAGACAATTTTTAATTCAATGCTTAATGAATTAATGAACCCCTAGTGTCTATAATATTGGACTTCCGCCTAGGCCGAAGTATCTGGATACGTGGAATATTGTTATGGTAAAAATTAAAAATGGTTTTTATCGGCGGCACTATCCCCGTATGATTTTATTGACACGCGTGATTTGCAAGTCTTCAAAGAGCAAAGTTCCTCGCGACTCCAGGATAAGCTCTCCGAACATAGCCTGAACCAAAATTATTGAACGAAGGCCATAAGTTGCAAGTCCAAGTCGGAGCTTGAAGAAAACATCAGTGTCGAAAAAAGGTTAAATTAGGAAAGTAGCAATATAGCAATAGGAAGTGTCATACTTATTGATGTTATGTTACTTATGGTTATACGTAAGAGTCCATAAAAAGACAAACTGTGGCGTAACTAGGGACTCCGGGGCGCATCGCGAAAAACGATTTGGGGCCCTTTTCAATAGCGCTGATTTAAGTACGGATAAAATAGGCCCAAAAGGGCTCTCCCTCGGTAAAATTCATCCCAACTTGCAATGTGGCCTAAAAATTCCATTTTGGTGTGGACTTTGAGGATCCGATGAGACCGTAGCGGTGCGGGGTGGACAACATATTTTTTTTGGGGGGAGGGGGGCAGATGGGCAGTTGCCCCCGAAATTTGCGTTCTACGAATTGGGGCGTGTGTGGTGTTGCCCCCGATTTATTTAAAAAACTTTGTAACTTATTTAATTATTTTTTTTACGCAACTATTATTACATGTTGGTTTATGACAGGGGGAGGGGGTTTTAAGATTTGTGACGTAATTTTAGGAGGGGGTTTTAAAAAATTTGACGATGTGTGGGAGGGGGAGTCGAAATGCACGATTTTTTACGTGACGTAAATTGTGAACGGCCTCTAAGGTGAAAATAATGAACCGTCGAAATTTACTTTAAAGAAGAACACCATGGAGACTTAGGCGTACTAGAGATCGGTGGAACAAATAACTTAACCGCCAAAATTTTGATTAATCATAAAAATTATGGTTAACCGTTTTATACGAATAAACAACGATTGATCATGCGAAATTAAATGTTTTTTCGAATATCTTAGAATAATTCTCGGTTATGGATAAAAATTAACAGTTGTATAATTTCTTAATCATACGCCGATCTCTAAGGCGTACCAAGGAAAACCATGGACATAGGGCCCGCAATGTAAAAAGAGATGCGAGACTTGCGAGTGTTCGCTATTTTCGGTCCCTTACCTCTCACGAGATAACGCGCCATATTTCAACTAATTTTCATCATGGACCCTGTTTTAATTATAGAACTACAATAGAACTGCAATTTATGCAAAATTGTACATTTAAAAAGTACAAAAGCCAATTGAAAAAATATGCGGAATACTATTAAAAACGATTTTTAATATTTAAAGAAATGGAAAATTCAAAGCTAAAGTGGAAGAAAATTTAAAATAAATTTTAAAACCTTACATTTTGGATTTCCCAAGTTGAGAGAGAGACGACTTGATGATGAAATTTAAACTGGAAAAACAAACACACACACACACACAAACGGACGAAACTTCCTCTGGTCGACATGAAACTGTAATGTATTGAAATTCGACCACCGCTTTTATACCACAGTTGTGATCTGTCTAAAAGGTGTTGTACCCTGCTAGCCCCCTTCTTGACGAGACCCTTATTTTCTTGCCTGTAGACCTATAGTTAAATGTGGGTAACGAAACAGCAGATTTTGATTGGTCTTCGTAAATGTGGGTCTACATTTTAGCCACCTTCTAATATAGGTCTATAGATTCATAGCTGAAATGACGACTAAAAGTCCAATAACCTAATTGCCTACAATCTGTCGCGGGACGAAAATACGTCACAATTGTCATAACTTCTAAAATGCGTTTCGCAAAATCTTCCACCGGTCGACCGCCCGCCGAGTTTCTAGATTGTAGAAGAAAACAAGTTGGCAAGCTTGCCAAAATATACCTCTCCTCGGAAGAGTTTTTAATTTTCAGTGAAGTGTAACTGTATCCGTGGTTCTGCGTTCAACGAATTGGGCCGTGTGTGGTGTTGAACCCGATTTTGGTTTTAACACCGAGTCAAATGCACAATTATGTTCTGCACATATTTCGTTATAACTCGGAAACGATTCATCCTACGAAATTGCGGTTGGTCTCATTCGATTTAGCACTAAACAATACGTTTAGATAGTCAACATGTTGATATAACCTTTCAATATTTATATTATTTAGTGAATTTTAGATGACAAAAAACAATTTAATTTTTTTTTCATACCAGTAAGTTTAGAAAAGACAAGACGTACGACGTTCAGAATACACACAATCCTTCTGATGTGTTAAGTTTGTTTGTGCTATTTACAGCAACCAGCAACGCCGGTAACACTACCAAACTTAATTGTATTTACACTTATTTGTTACTTCTACGTTGAAGGCGAAAACCCACATTCGATCAGTGTCACACTTATTTGTTACTTCTGGTCATACCCGAAAGCGACAAACCCACATTCGATCAGTATCAAACTTATTTGTTACTTCTGGTCATACGTTGAAACCACAAACCAACATTCGATTAGTGTCACACTTATTTGTTACTTTTGGTCAATGCAGCGACTCGTACCTCGAACGGCCTTGAGAAACGCCAGAGGAAAACTCCCGGGTAGACCTCTATAAACACGCCGATTTACTATGTCGGAAGCTGAGGGGGTCCGTATACGCTGTCCAAAAAACCTTACTTAGAATTAAAATTAAGCAACGTAATTGCAACTCTAGGTTATATGGAAACCACAGCCATTCAAAAATATAACTTTCATGAAAATCGGACCTAGATTAAAGAACGTTAGGCTAAAATATAAAACCACGAAAATCGGGGTCCCATAAATTACCCTGAAAACTATACTTAATTTTAATATTTACGGATACACTGAAGGTGAAGGTAGATAAAAGCTCTCAAAATTATTCTTAAAACGTTTTGATCAAGTAATTTATATTTCTGTGTTATCCGATTAATTTTTTGACAAATTTGTAAAATTAATTGGAAAAACGACGTTTTGTTTCGGTAAAAAGCTAAAATTTTACGAATAATACATGTTTTTTAAACATTTTCCTAAATATTAACCGGTAAATTTCTATGTTTACATTTTCCCCCCGAAAAAAAATCAATTTAAACATGGATAATGATTAACCGTCCCCAAAGATAGTTTTTTAACGTTATCGGACTTAATTTTCAATAAAATATCTATAACATAAAGCGAAAGTAAAGTAAAGTAAATTGGTCAAATGCCCAACTTCTAGGGCTCCGATTTCAAAAATTTATGAAAGGCTATCGATGCCGATGTATGTACATTCGAAAGATATATCATTGACATTTCTAGCCCTAAGTGATATGCGCGACACAGCGGCATCGGCTACACTGTACGTGAAACTAATACACACAAATCCCTAGGATTGTGTGTAAAAACACGTAATTCATTACAAATTCGGTTATAACTTGTAGTTGGTTTCATTCACCTCAGTGTGAAAACTACTATCGGGGGCAACACCACACACGCCCCAATTCGTAGAACGCAAATTTCGGGGGCAACTGCCCGTCTGCCCCCTCCCCCCAAAAAAAATATGTTGTCCACCCCGCACCGCTACGGTCTCATCGGATCCTCAAAGTCCACACCAAAATGGAATTTTTAGGCCACATTGCAAGTTGGGATGAATTTTACCGAGGGAGAGCCCTTTTGGGCCTATTTTATCCGTACTTAAATCAGAGCTATTGAAAAGGGCCCCAAATCGTTTTTCGCGATGCGCCCCGGAGTCCCTAGTTTCGCCACAGTTTGTCTTCTTATGGACTCTTTCGTATAACCATAAGTAACATAACACCCATAAGTATGACACTTCCTATTGCTATATTGCTACTTTCCTAATTTAACCTTTTTTCGACACTGATGTTTTCTTCAAGCTCCGACTTGGACTTGCAACTTATTGCCTTTGTTCAATAATTTTTGTTCAGGCTATGATCGGAGAGCTTGTCCTGGAGTCGCGAGGGACTTTGCCCTTTGAAGACTTGCAAATCACGCGTGTCAATAAAATCATACTTGGGATAGTGCCGCCGATAAAAACCATTTTTAATTTTTACCATAACAATATTCCACGTATCCAGATACTTCGGCCTAGGCGGAAGTCCAATATTATAGACACTAGGGGTTCATTAATTCATTAAGCATTGAATTAAAAATTGTCTGCGTAATTTTAAGAAATATACCAACGTGAATTTAGTTTTATAAATTGAAAAAGAACTAAACCTACAAATTTAAATTCCATAGTATATCCTTCTCGTTTAAACTAAAATTTTCTATAAACGAATTCGAATTTCCCGGTTACCACTTTTCCGCGAACCTAGTTTGCGGATTTTCACCGCTATATCCAGCTCAGCGCGCGCCAAGCTTTACAAACTGAGAAAGCAATTCCATCTCTCGGCATGAGCGCTGTCTAGTGAACTAAAACAGCCGCTTTTCACTGTGAGAAAACTAACCCGTCGCTACGCGGATATCTTTCAACGGTCCGTGAGCGCTCTCTAGTGAACTAAAACAGCCGCTTTTCACTGTGAGAAAACTAGCCCGTCTCTACGCGGATCTCTCTCAACGGTCCGTGAGCGCTTTCTAGTGAACTAGAAGCGGCGATTTTCACGGTGAGAAAACTAGCCCGTCGCTAGAGGGAACTCTCTCAACGGGCTTTGAGCGCTTTCTAGTGAACGAACGAAACCGTCGCTAGAGGGATTCTCTCTCCGGGAAACGTAGCACCTTTCACGGTGAGAAGACTAGCTCGTCGCTACGGGGGATCTTTCTCGCCATGACGCGAGCTATCAACGACTGAGAAAAATATTCCGCGCTCGGCTGGAGCTAGCTCAGTCGAAGAGACTACAGGAAAAATCGTCAGCTTTGAGGACTTTTTAATTTAAGAAAGGGAAGTGAGAAACTTTGAGCGTTCATTTCGTAGTTGTTTAAAGTGAGAATGCCCAGCACTGACGCAGAGGAATACAAATCGTTAGAGTATTGTCACTCCGGAGTCCGTAGCTTTGGCAATGCCTCCATTTTCCCCGCGGTTTGTTCTCTATAGGAAAAAGCATGGGTGACGTCGCTGCAACGTGGGTTGCGGATCACTTTAAATAAGCGAACAAGACCGAGTCCTTCCGAAATTGGACGTTCGAGGCCTGTTGAAACGTGGCCTCGGTAGTCCAATGGAAGAGGCGTTGGGACGGTAACCCAAATTTTGCAGGTTCGATTCCTGCCCGAGGTGAAATGATTTTTCTCATTCCCTCCGGTATGGACATATTCGCAGATGTATTCCTTGAATTGAAATACTTCTTGATATGAAATAATTTCCTGCGCAATAAATACATATATATGTATATTTCTCTCTCTCTCATTTACTAGGGTATGGAATGTTTTTATTTTTATGGCAGAATATGTGTTGAGAAGCGTAAATTCTGTGTTAACTTGAAATGTACCTAGCCTTATACAGGGTCTTTTTTTTGCTCGGAAAAGTGTTTTTTTTTCAAAAACTATTTATAGTACCGATTTCAAATTTGGAAGGTCAATTCTCTATACCGGGGGACATCAGTTTGAGAAATTTGAGCGTTTTCGGTAATGTTTTTCACCAATTTTGAAAAATTATTTTTCGACCACTAGGTGCGAGATAAAAAATTTCTATTATAAAGTTGTAGGCCGTCATCGAAAACCCTTAAAAATTGTTCACTCGACGAAAAACAATTTATTTATCAGTGAAAATTCGAGCTTGAAAAATTTACAAGTTGGTGAAGCCAAATTACGATTGTTTGAAACGATAATTGAAACCGAATTACCTAATCCAGTTGAAACTTTGGTTAAAAAAACGACCGGATTTAAAAAACACGAAGCTATAGGTCAATCCTAAACATGCATTGGGTATTTAAAGGAAAACTTTGGGAGATTATTATCAGTGTTTGATAATATTTCGAACAATGCCTCGTTATTCAGTAGCTGAGCGTACCGAGATAGTTGCCATTTACTATGGAGAAGCAGCGCAAAACCTTAGAAGAGTGACTGAAATCTTCGCAGAAAGACATCCAAATGGAGCACCATCTGTAAATCCAGTAAGACGAGCAATTCACGATTTCAATCAATTTGGTCACTTGCAACCTAGGTTTCGCGGATTGGGTCAACCGGATTTAGACTTCGAGAACAATGTACTCGCGTACTTTGTGGCATATCCTCGTCACAGTTGCGCTAACGCCGCTGCTGATTTGGGTTGTTCTGCAAATCGTGTGTGGAAAATTCTTCGTAAGAATCGCTATCACCCATACAGAGCTACGCTCCACCAAGGACTAATTGACGGAGACCATCAAAGACGTTATGAATTTAGCAACTGGTTACTAAATGCTGTCCAAGAAGATAGACAATTTTTGCGCAATGTTTTGTCATTTTCTAGAGATGGGCCCTTTAATCATCAAAACAGCCATCTTTGGTCTGACATCAACCCACATTGGGGTTTTGAATATCATCACCAGGTTCAATTTGAACGGGTCAATGTTTGGGTTGGACTTGTTGGAAACCGTTTGATTGGTCCCTTTTTCCTGCCGACGAACCTCAACGGCCAAAGGTATTTACATTTTCTACAGAACGAACTGAGTGACGCAATCGACGACCTTCCATTGGCTGAAAGACGTCAGTTGTGGTTTCAGCAAGATGGCGCCCCTCCGCATTTTTCCCGGCAAGTAACTGAGCACCTCAACAACGAGTTTCCTGAAAGGTGGATAGGGAGAAATGGTCCAGTGCATTGGCCAGCAAGGTCACCTGACCTAACACCGCTGGATTATTTTCTCTGGGGATTCGTTAAAGCAAAGGTATACGCCACGCCCATTGAAACTAGGGACGAACTCATTAGACGAATAATCAGTGCTTGCCGAGACGTCACACCAGAAATGGTAGAGAAAGTGTTTGAGAACTTAATTGTTCGCGCACAAACCTGTGTTGCAGCCAATGGTGATATTATTGAAAATGTTTTGTAAAAATTTATGTGAATAAAATATCTGCATTTAAAAACCAAACGTGTACATTTTTTCAAGTGTGAAAACTCTACTACGTTTGTATAAGACTTGTTCCCTTTTCAATTATCGTTTCAAACAATCGTAATTTGGCTTCACCAACTTGTACATTTTTCAAGCTCGAATTTTCACTGATAAATAAATTGTTTTTCGTCGAGTGAACAATTTTTAAGGGTTTTCGATGACGGCCTACAACTTTATAATAGAAATTTTTTATCTCGCACCTAGTGGTCGAAAAATAATTTTTCAAAATTGGTGAAAAACATTACCGAAAACGCTCAAATTTCTCAAACTGATGTCCCCCGGTATAGAGAATTGACCTTCCAAATTTGAAATCGGTACTATAAATAGTTTTTGAAAAAAAACACTTTTCCGAGCAAAAATAAAGACCCTGTATAAAAGATGTCGAAATTATTAGGATATACAGATAGAAATACTTGTGGTAAAACAGGGTACACGAAGTAAAGAAAATTAAATTTTGATTCGACAATACTCACAACCATTCGTAAAGCGCGTTTTAGTTTTCTACAAATACCCATTTCTAACAAAGGTTTTGACGGATTAATCACGTGGACTTTTAAATTGGTAAAACTAAAACGAGCTTTCGACCCGCGTGTTGAATGCTCTTTTACAGTTATATTGTTATTAATTATTATTAATTAGAATCTTACTCGTTTTCGTTTTAAAAGAATATCTAGGTTCTCCCAACTTTGTCGCTGAAACTTCTAGAGCGCTCTGCTTAACCTTTCGAATATCGGATTTCACACTTAGCTTCACAAATTAATTTCGCGCTGTCACCGCTGTATGTAACTTCCAGGTAACCCCGATAAATACTGATTTCCAAGCTTAAATAAAACATTTTTAAAAGTTATAAAATTACAGTTTTACCCACTCGTTTTGTAGCGTATGGAAATTCTTTTGAAATTGAGACTTGCATCTTTTGCCAGTAACTTAACCTAGAAGTGACCAGGTTGGCTAATATAAGATTAATATTTATGATTTAAATAATTTAAGTTATACAGCAGTTTATAATGTGAAGTTATAATATGAAAAATCAAATATTTCGATAATTTAACCCACTCAGCAAAAGAAAAAAACATTAGTTCCATTTTCCAGTGCAAGAAGGAAAGATGGCTGTTATTAATTTAACTGGCGTGTTGTTTTATTTCTATCTTTGTCTCTCGTAATGAAAAAACTATACCATCTCGTTTGAGCGCCATAGATAAAATTCTTTAAGCCTTTTTCGATAGGGTAAATGCAGATAGGAATAAAACAACCATTTAACGAAAGTGTGGATCGCCATATAGAGTAGTGTCACTCTGTAGCTTTGGCCTTGGCACCCGTTTTAGGCGTGTACATTTTTAAAAATTTGCTAGCTCTCCACTGAGTGAGTTTATTTTCCAAATTTGTGAATTTCCGAAGTTTTGACTTTTCACATTAAATTTAGGTCTAAATTTGTTAGTCACTTTCGTTTCTTTTTATGGACTTATTTTTGTAAGATTTCATTCTTGATCACGTTCCTATTTTTTTTTAATTTGTACTGTTTTTGGGCTTTTCTATATCGCACATGTTACAAATTTATCACTTAAGCGTTAAAAGTTGTATTTTATTTTTGTAAGGTTGTGGAAATCGCTAGTTGGAAATGTTTTACTTGTGTTCTATCTGTGGAGCAAAACGCCACACTCCACTTTCATGGCCCAAACATTTAAGAATTCTCCATGGCCATGAGCCTAATACACATTTCAAGTGTGCATTTCATGATTGCACTAAGTTGCTATCAAGGTTTGAATCCCTTAAGACCCATGTTTATAGGCATCACTTAAACAAAGGCATAGTATATGAAAAACCAATATACTTAAATTGTGACGTGCGCGAGGAACCTCAAAGGGAAGACATTTTAGACAATGTCGATGACGCTGAAAACTACAGTGTCCAAAATAATAATTTAAGTTATCTCCAACGAAGTGTTGCACTTTTTGTACTTGGAATTCGGGAGAAACATAAACTATCCAACCGTGTTTCAAGTAGTATTGCAAATGGTTTCAAAGACAATTGTCGAAGATTGTTACATTCAATGTAATAGTAAATTTTCAGAGCTTGAACGCATTACAGAAGCTAGAATTATGTCAAAAACAGTTACGAAACACATAAATTCAAACTATAACCTGTATACATTTTGCAGAGACCATTTAAACCTCGTAGAACCAATAGATTACATTCTTGGTGTCCAAAGAATTAATAACAAACCATGTAAGCAAACATCTAGTTATGTCCCAATTATGAAAATATTAGTAAACATGTGTTCTCACAATGACATTTGGTCTGAATTAAGAAAACCCAAAAACAATTCCAAATATTTGAGAGACTACGGTGATGGCTCAATTTGTAAGAATCATCCAATTTTTAGCAATGGTAGTACTGCTCTAATGTTGCATTTCTACTTAGATGAGGTTGAGCTGAACAACACTTTTTTAAAAGGTATTTAATTGGTAAAATGTCACTGAACAAGCAAAAGCTTAAATGTTTTTTTTTACTGTATTAAGGCTATTTTAATTACTTTTGGGATTTCTGTGTTTACTTAACTAAATATTGTTTTTAACAATGTTATTACCCGTAGTATGAAAATATAGTTTGAAAAATGGAAACACAAAGTTATAACTATCATGTTACTTGCGAAGCCAAAAAAAAGATTATTAATGTTGATGTAGATGGTGGAGAAACTGAATTTTCCGCTCAAATAGAAACAGTTTTCAAAAAGAAAATAGAATCAGTTCAAGTGTTTAATTTGGAGTGGAAGGACTGGCTTGATTGGGACTTTGAGCATGGCTTGCCTGAGGATAAATCTAAAGTTAACGTAATCCCAGCAAAAGAAGCAATGTCAACCGACGTCGAAACCGACAACAGGTTTGCTGTCTACTCGCCTGTAAATGAACGTTTTATAAAATCCTTTAAAATGTAGGGACACCAGAAGCCTTCCAAACCCTTTAACAGAACAGTCCGAGTTACCTCCGTGTAGTAACAACATGATAAAATTGCCTGACCCATACGTTATACCCCGCCTTCCATCGGATGTGCTGAGGATAATTGCTGAAAAAGATACCCAGGTTTTTGGGAGACGTTACCGTCCCAAAATTATCAACATTTTATTTGAAGATATAACGAAATATGATAACTAGTGAGAATAATTGTATTCATTCATCTTAAAATAAGGTAACAATTTCGCTCAGTATAGTTATCCATCGAGAGACGAGCGAAACCGAGTAGCGAGGGCACTGGTGCTTAAGTATCCTTCCATTAGGGACAAGATTCAAAATCCTAATAGTAACCCATATGTAAGTATGTATTGAATCAAATTTCTGTTTTCCAAACACTGAAAACAAAACCAGTTGCAACCATTATACGCTTGCGTTATATCGATATACATGTTATTTTATCTTTTGTAGGATACGTGGGCAGAAGCATTGCATGTTAAGATTCGTCATGAACGTAAACACCGAACCGATTTGAAGACTGTAAACGCTATGCAGGAAACTTACAGCAAAAAAAGAACACAAATTGACGAAGATCCTGATTCCGCGTTATCGAAGGAAATTGCAGATGATCGTAACGCCAACAAAAAAAAAATTGCGCGAAAAAAAGTATGCCTTGGGGTGTGTAATTTTTTAATGTATTTAGTCATTTCACCTTGTCTACCCTAATCTTGCGAATTTTGATAAAACCAATTGATACTGCGGTTCTTTCTAAAAACAGTTCAGTCGAAAGAATACTAGTACGAAAGTTTTATCAATACCTGCGTGGTTAGGGTAGACAAGGTAGATCAATCTTTTGCGGAATACTCGTATTAAAATAGCTAATTTTGTACGATTTTTAATATAGGTAATTGCTGATTTGGCGGAGGACGATGACACAATTAAAGTGCATAAAGATCATATGAATGCAGAAATGAAAAAAACCCACCCTAATGAAGGGGTTCTTTGCGAGAAAATGAAAAGAACTGCTCCTTATCGACAAAAATTGGCATTTTCCGGAAAAAGAGTAGATGAAATTGTATTTGAATTTCCTATTCTAGTGAAAACGAACAAAGTAATTATTATCAGGATCTTAATTTAATACAGTTGTTAAATATTGTAAAATATTTCAGCTCATCAAAGAATTCAATATACTTCAAAAGATACAACCTTCGGCTGAGAAAGTTTTACTTACACACATAGAGCCCAAAGCATTGCGCATAATTGACCATTGCCAAAGAAAGAAACACGCAAAGCCCATATTAGACCTTCTAAAACAAAAGGAGGAAGTTTTGGCAAAAGAGTCTTTCAACGGTGCTATGAACAAACTTAATTAGGTGAAATTTGACATTAGATAATTAATGTGATTTTTTCGTTATTTGGTTATGCAGTTGAATGCAAGTCTACTTTTATTGCCGTGTCTTTTTGGAGAGAATCCTAACGTCTACTTTACAACAGCGGTATAAATAACTGTTTTTTTTTTGTTTTTTTACTATTTATAAATGTTAAAATTTCAATCCAATGTACACTTTCAACTTTAAAAAAAAATATATTTAAAATATATATTAAAGGAGCTGCTACTTCATGTATATAAAATGTGTTTATTAAAATTTGGGAGCTTTCAGACCGTGGTCCTTCGTCAGCCGATTTGTCGTTAATACAGTATTAACTGCCAAATTTTCGTTTACTATACACCAGTTGGATATGCAAAAGAAAAAAGGTGTATAGAATTGAGCGATTGCAGAAATTAGAATTCTTATGAGCTTACAAAATGGGTTCACTATTTCCTGTGAGAAAAACTTATCTAGAAAAATTTGTGATAATTCCTTATTACAACTGTTTGTTTTGTCTTTTGACTGTCTGAATTTTTAATTCCCACCATCAGCGAAGCAAACTAAAGAAATTTATCAATTACACCGCAACATGAAAAGCGTTGTCTTTTATTTTACAGACTCTCGCATTGGAATTTAACAGAGGCTTTTATTGGGACATATGTGCGATTTCAACAATCAAAATATATGTATTTTAGTGTTCGTTTAAAATGTTACATGCCTTCCTTTGGTTATATTAATAATTCCAAGGTGCCTTTCGTTTCATTTCTAAAAATTGTTCTAATGAAAAAATCCAGTTCAAGACAATACTTTAAGTAAAGTAATAAAAATAATATTTAGCTTAGCTAATGCTTATGTACCTCTGTTATCTTAAGTCAACTAGCGAATTATAAAGCCAAGTGCCTGGCCTTAGTGTATAAATGCAGGATTTTCTTTTAATTCTGGCTGAAAGTCAGTGGGTTTGTTGAATAACGAGGTGGCACCAAAATATTTATTAAATATGGTACAATTTTATAATTAAGTTTAAAATCATTTTATTTTATGGATGGAATAGAATTAAATAAAACGGAGAAATAAGTTACTATATGCAAATTGCTAAATAACTTCATAATTTCACCCAAAATGTATTTATGGTTTGATATGAAAAGTGCCATTGTACTAATTTTGAAAACTTATTTTATTTTTGGAATGACAAAATTTATCAAAAAAATATATTTTTCAATATTGAAGCAGGAACTGTTTTGATTTATAAGTATAAACATGAAAAACGTTATCTCTGAAAGATATCATTTTAAATGTTTTATATTTCATAGTTTGAGGATTTTTACTTAATAGAACTTTTGTCATCTGTTTATGTTATAGTTTTATAAACAATGACATTATTATCTTAATGTACGTATTTGAAATTCAATTTATTACAGTTTATATAACAGTACATGAGCTATTTGATGTTACTTCGACACCAAATAAATAACTCATAACAAAATATAACCTTTTATGAGGAGATATTTTATTGTTTACATTATAATCTAGTACAATGGTCCTGAAACTTGTTTTCATTTTATTTCTCACTTTAGAAGAAGGGACAGATATTATAGGAAAAAGCTCAGCTACGCTGAGGAAAAAGGAGATATATAGGTAACCCTGGGCATTTTACTGCGGCTAAGAAGGGACAGGTATTAGAGAAGATAGTATCAATTGAAAACGCCCTAACTGACATCCCACCTAATGACATCTAATTAAGTGGCATCATACCAAGGGACTTTGTCCTTAGTAGAATCGTACATGTACCTATTGTAACATCGCCCTTAATGGTATAGTACCTAAATTTGTTGGTCAATGAGGCTATTGAAATGTTTTTCGATAAAAGGGATCGCTGCGCAACATTTAAGGGGATTTAATAGCTTTGGTTTTAATACGTCACACGAGACAGCGCGATTTTTTTTTGGCGCTCGGGTTTTTGTATACCTGCTGTCTCGTGTGGCGTATTAAATCCAAGGTTGTTAGATCCTCTAATGTTGTGCAGCGCCCGCTTTTATCTAAAAAAGGGCTCTCCAGCGGCAAAATTTGTCTCAACTTGGCATGTGACCTAAAAATCCCATTATGGTGTCTACTTTGAGGACCTGGCTATGTAAATAAAATAGTTTTTAAAACTAACGGTATTTCCTAATAATTTTCAATTCGTTTTCCCTTGAGAATTTGGTGGACTCGTCTAAGGCCAAAATTCAAGAACAATCGTGTTGATATGAAAGATGACGATGACGATGACGATGAAGTTAAAGAAATGAGACGGCTATTTGGTAACAAAACAAAAGTAAACAAACAATACAAGACGTCACTCCCGTTAGATTGCGAGTGAGAATTTCCCTTCCTTTTACTGTTAATTTCATTATTTTAGTTGGTCGTGGTATATTATCAACTTTAAATTCTGTAGATGGAAGACATATCAAATCCAAGCGATATTCCGGATATGGAAGACGATTTTTCAGTAGCGAAACATAAAAGCGACATGAAATATATATTAAAGAAAACCCATGTGGATTGGGTACAGATAAATTCCAAAATAGACCGAACATATCGTTTTCGTTCTCTCGAAATTAAAGGAAAACAAATTGGAAGTTGTACTAGAAGAATATTCGGCTCTTCGGTATTTAAATCAAGTAATTAACATTTTTGAAATACCTCCTTTTCAAACAACCTGTATTTTCACGGTATAGATTCACTAAGAGTTCCAAAGAATTAACAAATTTACAGCCGATTTGAAAATTTGTGAATCATTAGAAAAATACGGAGGGAAACTTTGGAATAATTTTCCAAAATCAACGGTGATAAAAGATCTTAAATCCAGTATAATGGCTCGCCTCGCTCGAGAAACCAATGAGGATTCCAAAAGAAGTAATTGTTCTGATAATGTAGTTGTATTGAGTTTATTTTGTATGAAATTTATCATTTTTTTATTTAACAGGAATTAAAAATATTTGTACCATCTTATTGGTGCCAACTTTTTTCCGGGAAAATTTCCAACGAGTGTTTCACTCGGCGAATGAAAAAGAAAAAAATACCATCCGGCCCAATTATTCGTTATCAAGGTGAAAACTTTATTGAAAGCGAAGTTAAATTGTACGTAAAAATTGCCGATTCCTTCTACATTTTATATTTAAAAGGTAATTTAAATGTTAATTATATAAGTTTCGTGTTATTTTCAAACTGTTTATTTTCATTATTGTGGTTAAAATATTTATTTAAATAAATAAATAAATAAACCTCGTTCTTTAAAATGAATAGTAATTACGTTCTTTGAAATGAATAGTAACGGCCTGTAAAGGGAATGCATCGTGCGGCCTGTAAATGTTTTATAAAAGACCTTCTAAGGGATAGTTACGTTTTTAAAATGGTTTATACAAGAACTTTCAAGGGAAAAGTTGCAATCTTTATGGGTTAATATAAGGTCTTTAAAGGTTATAAGTACGTTCTTTAGGGAAAGTTGACAAATCGCAGGTTACATCTTAAAAAATATTATTAAATCTAATAACATAAATAACTATAAAAACAAGGGTATTGCCATTTCAACGTCGACTCTTAACTTTTTAGTTTACGAGCGCGTACAATATTTTCAAAATTAAGCACTGTAGCGTGACATCTGTATTATATTTATACATTTTATTTAAAAGAAATCCTTTTTTATATAATTCTTAACATTCCAGACAAATATTTCAATTTTATGGTTTATTTTCTACTGAATAGTAAACTGAATTAGCAACACATTCAAGCAACATAATCAAAAAAGCCACTAAGTGCGAGAGAGTTAGCATGACGAAGAGGGGCCTTACGTCCTCGTAGGTCGTGTTCGTAATTTCTTTAGGAGGCACATTCCACTTCATTACTTCCATGATGTAATTCATCGTGTTCGTCGAGTCTGCTGCGAGGGAGTTCTCGCAAAGCATCAGAACCCTGGAAACGTAAACAATGTGATAAATTATTCAAATTTAATGATTAAAATTGAGAACAAAGTGTTTGAAAAGTGGAGGGTAGTGACTTAAATATTATCGAAAATGGCAGAATCTACTCAAACTGCTCAGTGATAGGCAACTAGAGAAAGGGAGAACCCGCAGTGGCACAATCTAGTTGAGAGAAAGTCCGCCTGTGGCGCTGACATACAACGCCAAATATTAAATCTTCTGTATCACGGTGCAGTTTGAACAAGTTTTGCCGTCTAGTTTTGGCTATTTTAATTTTAAATCTAGATCTGCACTAACGTATGGTAAAAAAAGATCAAATTATTCATGTTTACTCAGAGAACCGCTTGGTATTTTCTTTGAAAGGGAATATCATCCGCAAAGGAACAAGACCGCTAGCAAATAGACGGTTAACTAAATTATGAGGCAAATTTTAACCGTAGCTGTTGCTACGCATCACAACGCTAGCAAGTCAGGAAATTCCACATTGTATGATAAAAGAGCATGAGCAGAGACCGTTTTTTTGCCTTTGGCCGAGATACTAATATCTTCAGTGGATGTAAATAATGATCGCACGAGTCGCAATCTAAGCTCACCGACCGTTTAATTTCGAAATAATGGCTGGAAACGCAAATTATTATTTGAATGAATCATTATAGATGAGATGAACGGTAGAAAGGACCTCAGGGATCCTAATATGTAAAATGTTTTTCTATATACTTTAAAGGTGAGATTTTGTTTTAGAAGAAGTTCCGAGATCAGAAAAAAAACGTTCCTTTTAAAGCACATGAAATAATGTTTTTAAAGTCCTTTAAACTTAAACAACAAGAAAAATATTAATATTGTTTCTTACAAATAGGAAAATATTAAAACTTCTAAAATCTGTATCGGGTAGTTAATTCTTTAATGGATTTTTAAATTTAAAAGCAGATCAGTTAATATATTAGGATAAAGCTAAATTTTCACTTAATCAGATTTTTAGGTAAAGTCAAATATTTAATCTGATTAGATATTCAGGCAACTCAATCCGATTTTTTCTGATCAGATATTCAGGTTACTCAATCATATTTTTCTAATTAGATATTTAGATAAGACAGATATTTTATCGGACTAAATTTTTAAAATAATTTCAATATATTAAATTGTGATTCAGAAACGGCAAAATATGTCTAATCAGATAATCTGATAAGGCAAACAGATAAGAAGGAAATACAAATATTCCTTAACATTTAGGAATGAGTATCACCACTTACAACTTGTTTACAAGCTCAAATCTCTTCGTCTTAGAAAATTCGTAGGATACTGTGTACACCAACAATGATTCCTCGATGGGCGGAGAAAAGTAAAACTTTCCGATCAAATGAAAGGTCTGCCAATCGAAAAGCATTTTTTCGAGCATCAAAAATCTTAGGTTCCAGGACGTTATGATCAAAGTGTAATCTCGCAAATAAACACTTTCGATGTAATCTGAGAAAATGAAGCTCTTGTAATCCAGCAAGGCGTCTTCATCAGAATCAATTATTTCTCGAATTTGATCCATTGCATCGTCGTATTTTGCCTAGAAAAAACGTCTTATTAATATTGAAGCAGGTTTTAAAATTTAAACTTTTTTTGTAAATCGATTTCTACTGTAATTTAAGTTCGTTAATCAATATTTAAACTTGCGTTTCGTCCCGACAGAAATTCTCGTTAAAATTTATAACGTTAAAACCTTTATTTAATAGGGTGAACTTCCACCATACCTAAAACATATTTCATTATATGTCGGGAAAACACTAACGTCTCAGACGTCTGTAACCATGGTGACTCTGAACCGCTCGAAGTAGCTCGTGTCAGTAGCGCTCGTTAGAACTAACTGTTGTTAGTGGTTTTTCCATGTTCTGTGGATTGAAACGGGGGGCAGGGTTTGGCTATTAACTTAAAATTACGCTGATTTTATAGAGATTTTGCTTTACAAGGAAACTAACACAAAATTACTTAAAAATGAAATCGGCTTTTATTGTTTATACCCCCTTGAAATAATCTTATCCCTTCTCATATGTAAATTACTCTTCGATGTTATGTAAAAGATTTCGTCGAATCCACGTACCATTTCGTAGATTCTCCTGTATTCCAAAGTGTCCTTAATGACGAATAAATTCTTCAATTTCTTCCGAATAATATCTTCGAATTTATCCACAGTGTCAAAATTAATTTCCGAGAACTCCGACTTCAAATTACTCGACATTTCGATGGTTATAATGGTAATCAAAAGAAACCATAGACCTGCCACAATTCTAACGGACAGTTCTTTAGGGAGATTTGTATACTCTGAAATTACAAAGAAACAGAATTTACTAAATTAAAGATTGCCTAGAAATCCATAAAAATCTGTGTGAAGTTATTGTTCTGCTAAATTCAGTTAGCAAAAATTTAAATAATTTGACCGGTTGTCGTCGTTTGAGCAACAGACGCATTTTAAAAAATTTAAGGCTTTTGTATGTAATAAAAAGAACATTAATCAATGCTGGGAATGTCGAGCTTTACGAATATTTCAACGAGGAGCGTAAATCTAGAGCGTAATAGCAAATTAAAATTTTTCATCCTGCTGTGAAGTGTATACAGGGTGTCTCAATTTGCTCGACCAGGCCATTTTTCTCAAAGGGTATTTATGCTAGGTTTCTGAAATTTTCAGGGTTTATTTGTTAGGTATGGAAGGCTTTGGTTACTAAATTTCAGAAAAATCGAACAATTTTGTGCCGTTTTGAAAATTTATTTTTTCACCGGTAGGTGTCACGCAAAATGTTTCAATAGAAAAGTTGTAGGGCATAGTCGAAACTGTAAAAATAATTTTGGTTCGGTTGAAAAAGACCTATTTTTCACTGAGTTTGGAGGTCGGGGGAAAACAAGTTGTACTAGCAGGCAATAGCCTTTAACGTAAACAATCGTACATAATCACAACACACATGTACATTTATTTTAGGGAACTTTTGCTTTCAGCTATGTAGTTAATAATCGGATCTGCAAAAAGTTATTGTTAAAGAAAATTATTACGTTCAACACCTAATTAGACAAAGTAGACCAAGACCGCGTCTTCCATTTCGACGTGGTTACGAGTAACATCATCAAACAAAGATTTGTAGACCAAAAATTACTCTTATTTTTCTTTTGTTGTTTTTTAACGTGAAATATCAATTGTCCGAGTAGTATTTAAAGCGTTTACATTTAAAAGTTAAAACATTATCTCAGCTTGGCCGATTGTTGTCCAGTATGCCTCTTTACACTCGAGATCAGGGCGCTCATATGCTAGAATTATTTTACGGAGAAGGTCGTCGTAATGCTACCCTAGTAAGTCAGTTATTTAGACGAAGTTTTCCCAATTGAAGACCAA
This sequence comes from Leiobunum rupestre, assembly GCF_980474605.1. Taxonomy (NCBI): domain Eukaryota; kingdom Metazoa; phylum Arthropoda; class Arachnida; order Opiliones; family Sclerosomatidae; genus Leiobunum; species Leiobunum rupestre. The sequence continues at coordinate 22,216,306 of NC_143385.1, read as the reverse complement.
GTCATACGACGGTTCTTAGAGTGGTCCGCGACTTCGACAACTGGGGTAATATCAATCCGAGGTTTCGTGGTCGTGGTCTCCAGGACATCGACATGGAAAACACCATACTTGCCTACTTCGTCGCCTATCCTCGAGCGAGCGTCAGGACTGCCAGCTTTGACTTAGGGTTGGATCGAAACTAAGTTTGGAGAACACTCAAAAGACACCATTTTCATCCTTATCGAGCGACACTTCACCAAGGACTACATGACGGTGATAGACAGCGCCGACTCGACTTCTGCAATTGGTTTTGCCTCATGGCTGACGCACACCAGGATTTTCACGATCCACTACTGATGTCCGATGAATGTCCATTCGGAAGAGATGGGCCTTTCAACCGTCAAAACCAACATATGTGGGACTACGAGAATCCACACTGGGGATTTCCTCACCGCCACCAAGTGCAGTTTCGCTTAAATGTGTGGGCTGGTCTGTTAGGTGACAGAATTATTGGCCCCTTCTTCCTGCCAAACAGGGTTGGCAAGTTTTAAACAAAATGATTAAAACAAGTGTTTAAAACACGTTTAAAACAAATATTTTAAACAAACACCAATTTGTTTTAAACGTTTTAAACTATCTGTTTTAAACATGTTTTTTATAAGGTAAATGTTCATTGTTTTTTTTGTAAGATTTTGGTTATTCAATATAAGGGAAAAGGTAGAAAAAACCATTTCAAGGCTCTAAGAAAGGTAAATTTTATTGATAACGGGTAGTTTGATTTTAAGTTTCTCTGAAAAGAGCGACTGAAAGGGCTCGATATGATTTCATAAATTTCCTACCAGTGCAAAAATCCTACGAACGCATTGAATTTTGTCTTTTTGTTTAAATAGAATGTATATAGCTGCCAATATACCGCTATTTGAGACACTACCTATGCACGAGATAAAAGAAGGGTGGCTGTTTATTCGGGTTGTGCCGGGTTTTAAGTAACAAGAAACACGGCCGGTCTGGACAGATCGGGTTAAAACCGACTAGGCGGCACTCCTAGATAAAAATCAAGGGATTTCGGTCCCCTTTCTCGTTTTTTTAGAAATTTTATGACGTGATGGAAGTTTTAAGATTATAGAGGCATCTAAGTTCTTATTTTTTAAAACATTGTTTATTTGTGATGATTTATGACTGCAAACGTGCACATTTCAATAAACCAAAACTAAAAACAATGTGTGGATAACTAGCTATTTTCCCTTTTCTTAGTACTATGCGACCGAAAATTGCAGGATGAAAGCTATATTAAAAACCCTACTACAGGTTAGGTAGTATTTGCATGGGCCATCGAAAAAATTAAGGCCGTCAATGGTTGGTCAACAACGCTTAGCGAAATTCTTGGCTCGTTTAAATAAGAGTGTACTCTTTGGTTCTTCTCCCTGTGAGTTTATTTATAATACCATAAATGGCATAATTACCCTAAGTGTGCCAATAGGAGCCTTTCTCACAGAAAATCTTCAATTTGAGCTTGTTCTAAGCAGACCAAAGAAACGTAGGACTCGCGAATTCCGTTCAAGTACCCTATATGGTATTTTTAATGATCGCATACACATTACGTAAATTTCGTCACTGGAAATAATGACGTCATTTACGTCACTTTCGTTAAACAAGGTATCATTGAAAAATTAATCTTATTGACACACTTAGGGTAATTATGCCACTTATGATAATACGTTTAATGATACGTAGTATTTCTGTAAATGAGTTTACTCGTGAGTCTGATTCATAAGTATAATGAATAGTTTAAAACGTGTTTTAAACAGTTTTTTATTGTTTATTATGTTTTTTATTGTTTGATTTAAAAACAGTTAAAAACAATGAATGTTGTTTAAAACAATAAAAAACATTGTTTTTGTTCTTTTTGAAAAAAACAAGGATTTTGCCAACCCTGCTGCCAAATCGTCTGAACGGTCGAAACTACTTGGAGTTCCTTCAAAATGAAATATCCAACGTGTTGGACGACATTACTCTGGCCGAGTACAGACGCATCTGGTTCCAGCAAGATGGGGCGCCACCTCACCAATATCGTGACGTGGTTGCATATCTAAACGACGACTTTCCTGGAAGATGAATCGGAAGAACTGGTCCTGTTCGTTGGCCTGCAAGATCCCCTGATCTAACACCACTCGACTTTTTTCTTTGGGGATTCGTAAAGGACTACGTATACCAAACACCTGTGACGAGCGTTGAAGATTTACGACAAAGAATCATCGAAGCATGTTGCCTGGTGACTCCAGAAATGGTTCGGGGAGCATTTCGCAATATGCATCAGAAGGTGGCATTTTTGAAAACATTTTATAGAAGTCAATAAAAAACATTTGTCACTTGGGCTAATTATTATTTGTTTATTTTTCGAAATCTTATAAGTAAAATGCATGTTACCTACAATTCGTTAAAGGCTATTGCCTGCAAGTACAACTTGTTTTTCCCCCAACCTCCAAACTCAGTGAAAAATAGGTCTTCTTCAACCGAACCAAAATTATGCCCTACAACTTTTCTATTTTCCAAAACGGCACAAAATCGTTGATTTTTCTGAAATTTTTTAACCAAAGCCTTCCGTGCCTAACAAATAAACCCTGAAAATTTGAGAACCCTAGCATAAATACATTTTGAGAAAAATGGCCGAGCAAATTGAGACACCCTGTAGAAGTATCGTTAGGAAATAAATCTTCGTTTGTTGCAGAATTTTATTTTATGTTCTTGACTGTCGTGCGACTCGTGAAAAATATAAAAATCCAGACTTTACCCGTTACGGTTATACCCTCTTTAAGGGAACTATTTAATTTGTTAAATTTAGGAAAATTGGTTATGAAAATCTTACTTTTCATTGACACTAACTTACAAATACGGATGATCTATTTTTGATGAAGTTATTACTCTCATCAAACCAGGTGCGAGTTTTATGTGTGTGGATTTCAATGTTTGCTTACGTTCGAAGAATAATATGAATAAAGTTTTCCAGAGCGTGTTGCAATATTCTCCGATAAGAGGCATTAAGAGTTTTTTTTCTCTTTTCCGTTGGTTCAGTTTTTTCGAAATTAATATGAAACCGGCCACCAGCATCAACGACATCACGAACATAACCTGGAACTTAATTTCAAATAGTTAAATTTCCTTAAATGGTATATTAGGGTTTTGAAAATTGGGGTATTCAATGTGGAGAGTGTCTTTATTTTTATACCGAATCTCACAATACTCCCAATCGCAATCTTCACTCTATTATTCTACAAAATGAGCTGCCCAGTTTAAGGAGTTGGTTATTGATCAGAATCTTATTTCAACAAATAATCTTGGCCACTTAGCTGTGAAGAACACTCGCGGGAAAGCTGCAGGAGTCAGAGTTTTGCATAATGCCTCAGGAAAAAAGCTTTCACGCTGCAAACCATTCAACAACGCTCATAGCGGAAAAATATTAAATTCGTTGCTCCACCATCGAACGTTCCATATTTGGTCTCTTAAATGCAATTCTACATAAGATTAATCATCGTTTAATTATTAATGTTATACCGGAGTGTCCATGTACATGAGATCCATCGAGGGCACAGAGACTCTCGTCGGCTCCGAGGACACAATTTGCGTGGAAACTGGATGTGTGGGATGGGTGACGACGCACGAGTTTTGGGCTCTATCCATCGTGAACATGGACAACTCAAAAGGAAAAAACAAAATGTCGATTCCCTAAAACGATAAATATAAAATATAATTTATAATGTTTATTTTGTTTGCCTTCGCTTGATGCAACAAAACCCATATTTTCGTTATAATTTCGGATTGTTTTATTTAACGTAGAGAGCCATCGTTAGAGAGCAGAGATAAGTATATGAAAACTCGACGAAGTAATAAACACCAACGTTAATGGGAAATTTAAGTCTTTTGGGGAAACAAAAATGAGAAGAATAAATGGCAAACCAATATTTCGTACTAAACAGTTAATTTCACGTAACTTAAGAAATGCGACTACAATATGAAGCGATACAACGTAGCAACGGTTTACATTGCCGGCCCATTACGTCCTCTTTCTTTATTGGGTCTATTAAAATCGTTAACTGGTGGACTAGTTTTCCGTGCTGTTTCGATTAATTTACATTTGGTTAGGCTTAGGTTAATAACCGAGATCAGAGCGAATTTCTAACTCTCTAATCTTAATCTTATTATAATTTGTTTTCAAGTGGCAACTTGCTTGACAGATCTGACAGATTTCGTGGATATTGTACTCTACATCTTGTATTCAATCCTTGTGTTTCATTGTCAGAAATGGAATGAAAGATCATGACGTCCGATACGCGCCCATCGGCGGTGTCTTCTTCTTCACTCTGCGACGTGTTTCCGACAGTTGTAGCTGTTGCCACGATTTGATTGTGTTCTTGGTTGCGGGGATTCTTTCTACGGCAAAAGTTTTCCAAATGTGCTAGTTTTGAACACCAGTTAAAGGTCGCGTTGTACGCGCTACAAAAAGGTCGGTCTTGTCCTGGATGTGGTTGTTGATTTTCACAATGGTAGCATGATTTTTGTGATTGCAGATTGGTTTGTGGTGATGTGTTAGAGGGATAATTTCGGTGGTTCGTTGGGTGATAGCGTGGCTGATACGATCGTTGATATTGTTGTTGAGTTTGACAGTTGATACGGTTTGATCGAATTGGTTGTTGTTGAGCTTCAGGGTTAATTCTGTTGGATCGATTTGTTTGTTGTTGCGAATAGGTACGAGATTGGTCGTTGTGATAAATATTTGATGAGTGGTTATCTCCAATTGAATAGTTGTAACGCCTTCTCCCGTTCGTTATTATTTGTGTTAAAAGAGATATTGGTGAAAACGTTTCACGTACAGACAATGATTCACGGTCTTCGGAGACAATGAAAGGTGGAAAAACTGGGTAGGAAACGGCCATTTGTTGATTGGAATTGATAGTGGCTAATGATAACGTTGCGTTGCTGTTGTTCCTCTTGGTGTTTGTGGGTTATTTAATCTCCGTCGCCATTATAGTGTCCTCTGTTTAACGTTTATTTGTAGTTAGGCTAACCAATATTTTAGGAGCTTAAAAATCTAACCGTCTTTTATTTTTCAAAACACATTCGAAATTTATTATTAATAAATATGGCGCGCTTACTGTTGCAACGCGTGTTCTTATCATTTAAAATATATAAGACTTGAGGATATTACATTATATGTTCTTTAATTTATAATTAACAAAAATTTGGTATTCATGTTAGTTAAATGATAACTTTATATCAGATCTTTTTTGACACTGACACCCTTGCCCAGCTACGACTTATACTTTCGACCGCACTGGGTAGTTCTAAGCAGGGCTATATGTAGACACTAAATGGCTTTTAGCTTAACTAAGCCTTGATTGTGCCATAAAGCAAAAAGTCAGTTCTCTGATTAAATTTTGCCAATCCTCATTTTTTTTATTATTATTAAATAAATGATTTTTACCTCTCCGAGGGGACAAAGTCCTCTAGGAGGGGTTATACAATCATCGTGTCTGTCTGTCTGTCTGTCTGTCTGTCTGTGCAAAGGTTAATCATTGCTTACGCAGTTTCTCGAAATCTCTGCGTTCGCAGTTGCTAGGATCGTCGAACAGTTGGCAAAACCACCGTGCGACGGTGAGCGTTAACAGATTGGTTTGCGGTTTAGTTTGGTTTGCATGGTGTTTTTTCGTTAACGCTCACCGTCGTGACGGTTTTAATTCAGTTTGATTGGATATTTCGTTATTGTAATGTTTATGTGTAGGGTGCGAATGTTGAGTTTATCTTATGACAGTCTGTTGAGTTTGTTTTTGTTGAGTCTGTTGTGTTTGTGTTTGTTGTGTTGTGTGTGTTGTGTTCTTATGAGCGTTATCTCATCAACTCTTCTTATTGACTTTTGGGACGGACCGAGTGCTGAGTGTTATGCAACCTATCAACGTCCAATGGGAGGGTTTCCACCAATTGTTCACGGTATTCGTCTTAGTAACAATTTGCGACTTATTGGCCCCGGCCGGGAATCGAACCCGGGTTTGCAAGAGATTAACTCTAACCACTGAGCCATCGACGCTTGTTAAGCTACGGTGTTTTTCTAAAAAAAAACAGCTTTGGCGAATGTCCTTTACGAAGTTATAACGTTAGGTACTATAATTTATTCTACATCATTTTAAATATTTATAAATTATATAAACCTTATATTTAATTATATATTTATAAATTATATAAAACTTATATTTAATTATATATTTATAAATTATATAAATCTTATATTTAATTAAATATTTATAAATTATATTAATCCTACATTTAATTAAATATTTATAAATTATATTAATCTTATACTCAATTAAATATTTAAATATTTTAATGTAAAATTTGATCGTGATCAGGAATTGAACTCGGGTCGCATTGTTACCATGCCAAGCCATTGAAGTCCTTAGAAAAAATATTAAAGTAAAGGAACCATTATGATAAGGCGGGTTTTGTTATTAAACGGATGAATACAATATCTGTGGATATTTTTTATTGAACTTTGTTTTTTAATTTTTGTGAACTTGTTTTTATTTCGTCGGGAATTGAACCGGGATCGCGGTTTGAGGACTTTGATTCGTTGCCGCTGTGTTATTGATTCTTTTTATGTTGTGTTATAAATCTGTAATATATTATTCAATGACGTTGTTAAGCTCTTTAATTGTCAGTAGGTTTAGTATTTTCGGATACTCTTTTTTTAATATAATATGTATCTGGGTTTAAGGCAAAAGAAGGGTCGTTTGTTATTTTTACTGATCGAGATAAAGTTGTTTTTTGTCTATTCTTTATCTTATATTTTTATCTCTTGTTTTATAATATTTTTTTCCCACGAAAGCGTCCAGTTTTGGAGGAGACTTTATAGTGTGTACGTCGTGTTGTTTAGCTTATCCGGTTTCATGACAATAACGTCGAAAATTCCTGTTTGTTAATGGTTAGGTGTCGCACTAACTATTCCGTCTACGGTCATTTATTGATATACGAGCTGTGGTTTAGTCAAGTGGCTTTCTGTGCTTTGTGATGGTAAGTTGTTCGCTTCTTGTTTATACATTTTTTATTCGTGTGGATATTTGGACATCTACGATTCCTAATGCAGTCATTGATTTCCTGGGTGTGCGAGTTATTATATGATATTGGAAATTGGACGGTATTGGTCTTTTTCATGCGGTATGTGTCACAACGTCAACAGGAAGTCTACGAGTCATCCACTACCAGATATCGAATATAGCTATTCTACGGTATCTTCATCAAGGGCGAGTGTTGAAATAAAATGAGCGTTAAAGATGCGGCAAGTATTTCGTAAGCGATAAAAATACAAATACCCTCTGTAGATATTACTTTCATTAAAATTTGCTTCGTATTATATTTTTCTGATAAACTTGTTCTGTAAATAGGGTTATATTCAATTGTGCATTGTTTTAGTACGTCTAACTCACTGTTGTAACTTCTTTATTTATAATATTCTGAATAAATTAAACTCGGTTGTTTCGTCTCAATTATTTAAATTAAAATTAAAAATTTATACCGGGCGGGATAGAACCGGGATTACGTTTTTAGTAAATAACTCGTGAGTTGCGGAGATATCTTTACGGGTCGTCTCGAGAAATTAATACCACTAGGGACCGTTCTTCCGAGGAGAGGTATATTTTGGCTTGCCAACTTGTATTGTTTTAAAGTTGGCGTGTGTTCAGAAAAATCACCATGCCAGTGTTTTTAAACTAATGTAAGTCAGATTTAAAAAACATAAAACTAGTGGACACGTCATGTAGAACCAGGGAGCCTTATAACTAACCCTAGGATAGTACACGGAAACGCTCACACATTCAAGACAGTTTTCAAAATAAGCGACTTTACCACAAGGAGTATTTCTCTATCCAAGTAGAATCTACGGTGACTTATAAAAAGAACCTAATCGGGTTAACAGATAATATGAAGCCTCAACTTCACGTTTCAAGGAAAATGTTCTACGACTTCACGGATAGAACTTGCACTTCTTCTTAGTAGGAAGAAGGTGAAAGATTACGCTATGAAAAGACGGTGCCGTTGCCGCATATTATAAATTAAGCTTAATACATGCTTGATAAAATTTATGGTGTTTCAAAAAGCTATGCAAAAAATTTAAGGAGTTGTAGGGGGTAAGTATGACTGTTGTTTTCCCATTTTCCTAAGATGAGTTAAAAGAGACCCTGAGAGCTTCAAAGTGTGGAATACTAGCCCCTGGAATTAGGCTGTGAAATGCACAAAGCCAAGCAGCAGGAAAATGCGATTTCAGGGAAACGATGAATTTGCGAATGAGTGGGATTTGAGATAAATAACTTAAAACAAATGAGTAAATAAGAAATGAGCAATAAGTTTAAATAAATACAGAAGAACAAAGAAGGAAAATTACAATAAACGTTCGAAGTTTCTTCCTTCAACTCTTACACAAAGATGACATGTTGGTGTGTTCCGGCTTGAATTTTTGCCACCAAGCCAATATCACAATCCACTGGCGTGGCGTATAACAGATCCTTCACCCAACCCCACAAGAAAAAGTCCAGCGGAGTAAGGTCCGGTGATCTCGAAAGCCATAAGACTCACTTTATCTCCCTATCCATCTGCGTGAAAATCGCTGGTTCAGTTCTTCCCAGACTGCCAAGGCATAGTGAGAAGGAGAACAGTCGTGCTGCAAACCCAATTCGTCACATAGTCGCTAGTGGTACGTCGTCCAGAGGATTAGGCAAAACCACTTGCAGGAAAACGAGGTGCGACGCTCCAGTGAGTCATTGTGGCAACATGAAAGAGCCAAACAAGACGTTTCTAACTATTCCAGCCCACATGTTATCCGAGAATCGCTCCTAAAAACCGCGTGTTAACGTGGCATGCGGCTTTTTGAGCGCTCATTCGTGCTAGTTGTGGGTGTTGAATACACTTTCCCTTCCGAAAGTAGCTTCGTCAGTGAAAAGGGCGCTTTTAGGAAACAAATCATCTTGTTCTGAACGCTCCAAGAACCACCATGCAAAGTTCACTCGCAATGGTCATTCCCCCGGATTTAACGCTTGTACTATCTATCTGTGAAAAGGTTACTGAAGATTATCGTGCATGGCCCTCCAAACGGACGACTGACTGCCTCCCATTTCGCGTCCAATAGCATGTGTGCTTGTTGACTGGTTGTCGTTGAAAGCCTCTAGCACCTCTTCTTCCAACTGAACGTTGCTGGTACAACCAGTGGTCGACCTACTTCGTTCCTGTTCTGTAAAATGAACAATTCGTTTGTAACGAACCAGTCGCGAGAAAGTCAAGTATAAAATTAAATAACGTACCCAGAATGTGCCTGTCTCACGTAATCCATGATGGACATTAGTCAAAGTCCGTGAGACGGTGATGCGCTGGTTCGGGTACCTTTCCTGGTATAGACGTTTGAGCAGCCAAAGCATTGCCATCCGCTAGTCAATACACCAAATTAATGTTTGCCAGTTCTTACGAAGTGAACTCCATTGTTGCAGTTTGAAACGATGAGAAATTGCGGTCCATCTCGACCTAAATTACTGTTTATGTTTAATTTTTTACGCTTATAATCTTGATTTGTTTACACAGGAACCCAAACTTTAATCGTCCCATTTCTTTACTTCTTGGTTTTTTGCTTGTGGCTACTAGGCCACACTTTGAAGCTCTCTGGCACTCTTTTATCTCATCGTGGGAAAATGAAAAAAAAAAACCAGGCATACAACTTAACTCAAACCTACAACCCCTTACAATTTTTGCATAACCCTTTGAAACATCCTGTTTATCTATTGTTTCAATATTCTTATTTAAGAACTTAAATAACTTACTTTCTGAAAGTCTTCATTTATATTCAAAGTTAATTTTTCTTCCGTAACTTCAACTAACTTCACACTTGAATAAAAAATATTTAGAGTGGCAATTCAATCGATTCGAAAAATTAAGGTAATAATAGCAATTAAATACTATTATTTACTATATTTTAATAACTTAAGATAATTTGAGTAATAGAAAGGACAAACCTTATATTGAATAGTCTTCTGGATGCTTCAGCAGCGAAAGCATACATTTGGCTAACTCCCTTTAAAATAGTTGATCCCTAGAATGAAATAGAAACCAAAAACTTTTTTTTTTAATTTGGGTTTCTCACAGTTCCTATAAAAATATATTAGACGCATGTCCAGGCTTAATTAGCTCATGACACACTCGCATTCTTCATAGAGAAACTTCGTTTGCTTCGATATCTACTATCATTCGTTCAGATAGATGACTGTCATCAATTTTTACAGTTTTCGATAACAAAGCAAAAAAAATTTGTTCTTGCTAAATATTTTCAGCTACCAAACTGATTCTTTACAATTAAAAATTTAATCTCTAACCACAATTGAACCAGATTTCAGGACTAGATATTCGCAACTTACTTCTAATATTCCCAAATTAACTGCTCTTGAATCGTCCATAGCTCGTTTATCGGAAAATGTCGAAATTTCCAATTTTAACTATAAGGTGTAAAACTTAAAATGTTTTATAAAAAAATGAAAAAAAATAGTGTTTTTTTATAAAAAGAAATTAGAATGTTGTAAGAAGAGCAGTGTATTGATAATTACATCATTTTGGACAAAAACACTTCGCCCCAAGGTACATTCAGTTTGAATCCATTTAAGTTTGGATGAAATAGTATTGTTCAAATTTGAATTAGGTTGAATTTTAATTATTATTTATATTATAATTGATTGAAACTTTATCCAACAAGGTTTGAAATTTACAAAATCAAAATATCGTTCCGTAAGGTGCGATTTCTTAATAAAATTTAAAAACCAGGATCGGTATTTAAATTTAATGTCTCTCTACCGAAGTTTAATTTTCCTATTAGCCCTCGAGTATCAGACCTAAAAGAGAAAACAAAGAACCGACATTTGAATGAGTAAATTTTAATAGTTTTATTACAATAATTATTTGTTTGCCTTTTCAGTCACCGTGTTTAGTTTCTATAGTATCAGAGCTATTCCAAACGAACCAAATCAATGATTTGGTTAATAATTCCATTAATGTTAATTTAATTGCCGTACATATCTTGAAAGTTGTTAAGCTTTTCTTTTATCTGAAGTATCGTGATTTGGTTTCGTTGGTTTTTAATTTTACGACATAATTAACAAGACGTACGACCGTCTGAATACTCACAATCCTCAAAAATCAATTTATCCGTGTTATTGGAGTGTTAAATTTGAAAAAGCCTTTCACTATATAAGTATAAAGTATTGAGTGTTATAGGGTGTTTATTTAAAAATTATTCATAATAAAATTATGTTTTCGGAACCAATAATTTAATAATTTTCATATTGACTTGAATGAGACGATAATTTGGCATAATTGTTGAATTTCCGCTAGCACCATTGGGTGGAAGAAATACTACTCTGGTATTCCGAAAAAATGGGTCGTAATTTTACGAAACTAATGAGGTTTTAAGATCGTTTGAGGTTTTTTGAAGGAAAAGGAGTTGACTTTTTGAGGAATAAGTGGTTGGAAACTAACGCTCAACATAACTATTATCTTTAAGTAATTTTTTTATTTTAATAGTTAATAAAAAATCTTGTTAATAAGCAGCTCCTCAAGAAATTGTTTTCAAATTTTTAAAAGCATTTCCTTGAAGTTGTTTTTCCAATCATGATTGATGGTCGTTCTTAAATTGCGTAAGATTTAATCTCTGAACGAGCTGTATTTTCGAGTATGACGGGGGTGGGGATCAACGCTTAAGATACTCTCAACAGTGTCATTCTCGGAATTTCCAAATACATTCTCAAAGTTTCTATAAATTAAAATAATTTAAAAGTAAACTTTTAAAACATTTTACTTACGTCACAAGATAAAGCTTTATTAGAAGAATCTTTGCACTCGCGAAGAGAACGTGCTTGATAATATCGAACGACTGTATCACGAGCTCGTAGACTCGTAGAAGTAAGATAATTTGTGGTAAGAGCTTCGATGCAACAAGAAGGGCACGGTACTTAATAAATTTGTCATTTGAATTAGTAATCTTTTATCCCTTCATTACAATGGTTTAATTTCAGAACCTTTTCCGCACTGCCAAATATGGATTAAAACAGTAATACGCTCTGATTCGCTTCAGTAAGTTAATTACTTTTATATTCTTTATTGGAAGAAAGCACCCTTCTACTCAGACGCTATTTTGTTTGTTAAGACGCACGTGCTTAACCAGGGCGTTACTACCAATATCGATTATAATTTTACAAAGAAACACCTTGCCTGTGGATTTGTTATATTTAGATTTTATTGCCACAATTATCAAAATTCAAACCAATAGTTCATTTTTCTAAGGTGTGTTGAATTATGCAATTATATTTTATTTAAAGTTGCACGAACTAAATTACAAGTTTAACAGAAATATTATGTTTTCTCGGAATAATAAGGAAAATACAGAAAGCTCAAGATGGCGCTTAATACTTCATGTGGCGTAGAAGCTAAATGTTCTTAGTAAGCCTTAATACATTTTTGCTTCTACATTGTGCTGATGTTTCAATAATAAAGTCACATCGTTGTCAGAAAAATTTAAATTTGAATTGTAAAATATTTTTTTTAATAGTGCCAATTGTTTTTTTGCATAATAATAAGTTAGTAGAGTTTAAATTTACACTGTTATTATACCTGTGCAACTTTAGTCAGTAAGGAGCAAACTTGGTTCACTATTTTAACGTACGAATGTGGTAGGCAATTAAATACTAGGATAGCGCAAAATCGTGCAAACTTGGCCTGAGCGTCCAAATATTAGGCGTGCAAAAATGGATTACTCCTGGTCTGTTTTCTCGAACAGTAGAATTATAATGAGATTTATATAGAAAAAGGGTACGGAGGCCGATCTTTACAAAATGGTGATCTCAACCTTCAAAATTCTGACCTTTTACGAACGAAAGTCTTTTCTATAAACTCTTAGGTTGAGCGGTGAAATTCTTTATCCTTCATTTGGACAGAAACGAAATCGGTAATTTTTTGGTAGATCGAAAATAAAACAATTCAAAGTTTTCAAAATCTTTGATAGATCTTTAGGCTTTAGTTCACGTATTTGCATCTCGGTTTAATTGTGGCACCACTGCTGACAGTATTCTCGAACCATTCAGCATATTTAATTAGAAATAACCAATTCAATAGAAAAACTAATTGAAACTCAAATAAATTATTGTCCCTTAAGATTGGAAAATAGTCAGAGCTTTAGAGCCACACCATATAAATAACCACATGGCTAGATTCCATTCAACTTGTACTTCTAGACTCTTAAATTCTCCAAAGAAAACGATTTTGTCAGGCTGTACCGGGTCGGATCAGCCACCATTTATTTGACTTTTTAATAGTTTTAATATTTGCACTAATTGAGCTGTTAGATTTCATTTTGTGGGGCTATACGTCACCCACTCTCGTTAATAACACCTATAATGGATGAATTTAAGAATGTTTATTACAACGAAGCGGACGCAGCAGTAGCGCCACCAGGATTTTTTCACCAGTAGGCACGTCATAATTTGGAGGCCCCATCTAACTTAAAGGGAATATAACCTGCAAAGCAACCTTTATGGAAGACCCCTTCAATTTTTCAAATGTCCCTGTACAGTGGCGCCAAACATTTTTAAAGCCAAAGGCATGAGCGGCCAGAGCCGCAAGCGTTGGTGTTCCACACCAAATACCTGAGGTTATATTCCCTTTAATTTTTTCCTTGCAATCACATATCATTGTAGCATACGAAGAACTTCTGGTTTTAAGTGGTATATGCAAATTTATACATATATACATAAATACCCCTCCTCCCAGTTTGTTACACCTTACAAAGTATTCTGTCTTCATTCTTTAAACTCGTAATGGCAAGAGTAAAATAATTTTTTTTGGATTATAAGTTTCTTAATCAAACAAGTCGGTCAAGCCCGTAATATTACCTCTCCTCGGAGGATATATCCAGGTGTCGTCACACACCACTATAACTGTATTTATTAACTATTATGCTTACGATGAGTGTCTTATTTGCAGTATAGTTAAGGAATTATCCATGGTTCTGTGGTAGAGCGCTCAACTGCGTAACTGAATGACCCGGGTTCAAAACCTGGGTGGCGCATTTGTTTTTAATCAATAGAGAAATCGCGAAATTAGAATTTCTTCGATGCAATAATTTAAATCTTACACGAAATCTTGTTCTATATCAATTAAACCAAAATTTCTTACTCTATTAAATACGCTTCCGATAAAGCTGGAGGTGTAATTTTCGATGAAGCGTAATGAGTGTCGGTGGTTCTGTGGTAGAACGTCCGCTTGTCAAACAGGCGGTCTCGGGTTGAAACCCGCCCCATGCGATCGCAAATTGATACTAAGACGAATACCGTGAAAAATTGGTGTAAACCCTGCCATTGGACGTTGAGAGGTTGCCATAACACTCAGCACTCGGTCCGTCCCAAAAGTCAATACGAAGGAGTTGAAAAAAATTCACCCGTGTCAACCGGCGCGACGTAAGGCGTTAATGAAAAAAAACCAACCAACCAAACTCAACGCAATCGCTAATTAATCCGTTAACGCTTACCGTCACACGGTTGTTTTGCCAAACTTTAAACTGCTAAAACGGTTATTCGACTGCGTACGCAGTGAGCCAAGAAACTGCGTACGCAGTGATTACCCTTTGCCCCAAAAATGCGAACGCGTTCGCAGGCCTGACAGACAGACAGACACGGTGGTTGTATAACCCCTCCTAGGGTAAAAGTCCCATCGGAGAGGTAAAATCTATATTCTACGGCTAGATGTTTTTCCAAACTCGTAGACGCGTTTCAATTTTGTTGAGAGTACTAAAACTTCTTTCTGAAATTGTGTTTGCCACGGGAATAAACAGGACAGTTTTAAAGTACTTGATTAAATCTGGAAAGCCATCTTCCAACGTTAGTTAACACAGAAAGCAGTCGGTAACGGTGAACAGGTTTTTTGGATTAAATTAAATATCTGGCTATCCCGATCTGCCCCTTTAAAGCATGTATATCAAAATTGAACCGCTAATATGTTTTAAAATGAGATAAAACGTCATTTTCGTCAAGGAAGGTTTGCGACTGAGGATCAGACTCGATTATTCCTTTGAAAAGGCTTGTGTTTTCAAAAAATCTAAATTTCATTTCTGATATAAATTTATCGATTAACTCGTAGTAGGTAGATCTCATCTTATCGATTAAGGTTTGGTCTTCCATTTCTCGACTCCCTGTCGGCCAACAAGAGGTCGGAGTGTGCAATAACTGGTGGCTTTACCGGGGAGTCGGGGTCCGGCTCTTGTAACCCATCACGGGCGGTGGCGCAATGGGAGACGTTAGCTTCGTTCAAATGGTCCTATATCCAACCTCCGACTCCGGTCCGGTGTGGGCTGGTAACTAGGCTTCGGCCCGGGCTAACGGAGAGGGGCCAGGCAAACTGGCCTACTCGGCGGATTGAGTAGCCTGCTGTGGGGCTGCACGGTGGACCCATCTCCCGGCCTTTTGGAGTTCCACCGGGATATCCGGTGCCAGCTGTGCCGGGTTATGCGGGCTGCCGTGTGTCCGCCGTTCCCCTTTAGGAGCTCTTTCCAAAGGGCTTTGCTCCCTGCCTTTATAGGTGGGGTGTAGGCCGGCGTTGCTAGAGCATCCGTTCTTTATCCCACTGCTGTGTGCGAAGTAGCTGGCTGGTCGTCCCATTGTTGCACCTTCGGCTGCGTTGAGCGGCTTGCGTCAAGGGTGCGACCATCAGTAGTAGGATTCTGCTACCCATGCTGGTTTTGTCACCTGTCCGGGCTTTCGGACGCTAGCGTAGGGCATTATGATGACGGACCTCCGGTGGTGTGGTTTCAATCTTACCGGTACACCGGGCTATAAATCTGATGCATGTCCCTGTCGGGCACGTAATGATTTAGCCTCTTGTTAGTAATTATCTTCCGCTTTCGTATACTTAAAGGTTTGCTGTTGCGATCAGGCAAGGCGATAAGGGCAGATTCTGCCATCATTTAACTGAGTCGCAATTAAACAAAGTGAATTAGTAGATTCTAAAAAGTATTTCTTATAGGATTTTTGGTGAAAAGATTTTTGTGAGCTAAAATGCTCTTCAAATTTTTTCGCCATATTTTTCTAATAAATAAGATTGGGTAACATACTAGCATCCGCATTAAGAAGTGTTATCTTTCATTAAGAGTGATGCAGTGTTTCTGGGTAAAGGGGTTCTTGACACGGGAGCGAAAGTGGTTTCAGATGTGGTTGATCGAATTCCAATCACAACAGCTCTGAAAAACAGATCGATGAACGCGGGCAAAGAAACTGTTATCAGCGAGGAAGGAAATGAGGGAAATGACTGGATTGGGTGTTGCGGTTATTAAAGTCTCATATAATGATGAACATTTAATTTTAATAAGTACACAATCTAAAATCCAGTGATGGGCATTTTTGAAAATTTTGTGATAGCTCTCACTCCACTTCATTCCCGTTAGTAAAATTTTAAACTCAAACTCATCTCCTCTTACCACCGTAACTAACTTTTTATCTCATCTCCTAACATCGAATTTCTCTAATTAATACTAACCTCGCGCACACTCCCGCTAGTTTTGTTGAAAAATCTGATCTCATCTGACGCTCTTCTAAGTTTATGGAAGTAATAAAATATCTCTTTTCAATCTCCTTTCTCTGAAATGCGTACTTTGTGAAACTCTTCTCACGCTCCTCTCCTTTTGAAGTTACGCGCATCTCACCTCCTCTCACATTCTCACAGGGGTAGAACAACGATTATCACTGGCCGGTGGCCACGTTAGATTTACTGTCTTTAATTTCTTTATAGCCTTCTAACGTCAGCATATTATGTTATTGTACGTTTGGGCTTTGTTATTGGCCAAAGTAACATAATTATTGTTTTTATATTTCATTTGTTTTGGTTTTCTTACATCTAAACTCAAACTCACCTCCTCTCACCACCGAAAACTAACTTTTAAGCTGATCTCCTCTCATCGCATTTCACTAATTAAATTAACCTCACTCACACTCCAAACACATTCTTTGAAAAATCTTATTTCCTCTCACTCAAATTCATAGCTTGGAAACTCATCTCACGCTCCTCTCCATTGAAAGCTTAGAGCTTGTCACCTCCTCTCAATTGCTCTCACTGATCTCACGGTGAGAGGAGAGTGCCCATCACTGCTAAAATCCAATCAGTTGAGAATCTAAAATCAGTTGCAGACTTTACGCAACTATTGGAAACAGCTTCACTGATAACTAATTTTTGTTTATATGGTAGCTATTCCATCTTTTTGAAATTTTCTTCGAACTTATCTTTATCTGCTGGAAATTCTTTTATATTCTTCCTGAGTTTTTTAATAATTTTATTTTTAAGTAAGATATTACTTTTCGAGTTATAAAATCTAAGCTGGAAGCAACAACTGTATGGTTCATTTATAAATTCTGAAACATATCAAATATTAAAATTAAAATTTATGAACTTAAAAATTAGACTTTTTTACCTCATTTGTGTGTTTTTTAGGTGAACTTTTAGCCTGGCGTGTTAAGTTAAGTCCTTTGACTATTTTTAAATCAACCTTAGGAAATTTGGTAGAGCTTTGCGATGAAACGAAATTTTCGGTTTTCAATGGGTTTTCTAAATCTTGTTCTTGTTGTTTTGATTTACAGCATATAACTTCTTGTAAAGGTTCGTCATTAGAATAAACTCCATCTTCAGATGTGGGTCTAGCTGTATTTCTAATATAAGATTATCTTAACTACTTACTTCAGATATTGTATTAAAATTAACTAGATCAACTCGGATATACGTCAAGTTTTTTTTTTAGGTCTGGAGATTTCTGTGGTTTTGGAGAGTTTGTTATACTTTGAAAAGGCTGACTTCGAGGCTCTCTTTCTCTACATTCATTGGGAAGCGGTATTGCATTTTTTCTTAGTTGCCACCTATCCCTTAGAGTTATTACGGTTTCACTGTTAATTACATGAATGTTTTCCTTTATGATGTCCTCTTCATTGAAATGTTTTTCGCATAGTAAATATCTGGGCTTTAAACCACTTTTCTCTTTAAATATACAGTTTCCTTGGTCGCCATATGTTCTATTAACTCTCGGACAGGTTGAAGTGGTGGTATACTATTGGACCGAATCCCGTTTGACCGAATCCCATTGAACCGAAAAGTATTTTCGTTTATAGCCCAACATGGCGGGATTCAGTTGAATGGGAAATTTAAATCTGGTTCGTTTTCACTTCGGGTAGGTTAGTTCAGGTTGGGTTAGGTTAGGTTAGGTTAGTTCAGGTTGGTTTGGGTTGGGTTAGGTTAGGTTAGGTTAGTTCAGGTTGGGTTAGGTTAGTTCAGGTTGGGTTGGGTTAGGTTAAGTTACGTTAAGGTGGGTTAGGTTGGGTTAGGTTAGATATGGTAGGCAACTATTTCACGTCGGGTCTTATCAAGGTTATTTTCCAAAATTAAACCCGGAAAATATCAAATTTCAAGGGGAAAAGGTCTAAAAATACACGTCGGTACGAAATAATAAATATTTAAGACATAGTTTTGTCCAAATTAGATATACTATCGTCACGTAACCTACGATATATAAATATGTATCACTAACGGTATATTGAATGAAAACCGCGCAAAACGCGGTTTTCGGTCGATTGGAATTCGGTTGAATGGTACATTCGGACGAATGGGATTTCGGTACAATGGTCCACAATCGTTGAAGTTTTACAATTTAACACGCAGCATTTGGTCATTTCGTATTTTAAAACTAAATATATAAGATAAAAAATAACTAATTTTTTACTAGACGTTATCGTTTACGTTGATATTCATTTAATTGCACATTTTAATAGCATGAAAAACCGCTGAAAACGAACGCGTTCTGCTAAAAAAACATATCAGCTTAACCACCTTGATCCTTCAGTTTATTTCAAAAATCAATCGCGTGCTGGCTTTGATCTCAATACCCGGGCTATTGCAGAAATGCTCGCTCTTTTTTTTACATGCGGTTTTCCAGAAGGAGTCGGTCAACCAGTCTATTTAAGAAACCTTAATCTTATTCGAGAGATAGCGCATTCAACCGGCACTTTATTGGAAACGAACGTCCGGGTGGCTTAGTTCGAAATTTTGTTTTAGAATTTGGAAAAATCACTACGACCTATATCTTGAAAGTAAGTGTTTTTATACTTATACTTAAGTATTTGGGGATAGAGCACAGCATTAATTTTAAGCTGAAAACTGTGGTTTTGAAAAAAAATCAAAATGTTTCCATTTTGTAACAATATTCATCAACGACAGGTCCGAGAAACCTGTTTAGTGTATGCTGTAGCGAGAAAGTTTGTTCGCGGCGGCTCAAGTTTCCCCATTTTTTGTGAAAGGGTGTAGAGGGGGACATTCCTTTGGTCATTGTACAGGTAGTCTGCACGCGGAAGCCTTCGCGGCGAGAACGGGCCACCCCCTTATTGAGAGTATAGCGCGCAGCTAGTTGCGGGCATACCGTCATTTCCGACCGAAACCTAAATGCTAGGTAAACGGAAATCGTCAAGTCAACAGTGGATGCGCGTCGAACACACCGGAAATGAACAATTATAACATTGCACTATAACAACTAGAATGTATTTTCTTCCAAGGCTGCAACTGAGTTCTTGTAGAAGAACCTTCCTCTCATATAAGAAACATATTTATTTTTCCGAATTCATTTATATATTTTTATTATTTTTATTTAGGATCCAAAAACTATCACTCCAAATCTGTTTAGGAAATGAAGACTTCACCACATGTAAAGGCGTGACGTCAAAATTCAAAAAGAAAAGGTTTAAGTTTCTACTCTTGCCCATCCAATGGGTTTCTCTTGCCCGTCCAATGGGGGATTAAATAGAGATAAAATCTGAACCACTTTTTGTTAAATTTGAATCAATACCTCCCTGAATGCTAGACTACTCGTCTAATTTTGGATAAAATTAAAGTCATAATAAACGGATTGATAACTCTTTAAATTTGGATAGATAGATCCACATTTGGACTCTTATATATCCATCCAAATTTGGACCGAAATGTGTGCTCTCACAGAGTCAGTCACTTGGATCCTTTTTCATCCAAAATTGGACCAAATTTTTTAACTTTCTAAGCTTTCAAAAATTGATTTTCACCTAGCAATTAATTGCCCTGCTGTAAATTTGTTATCAGTTCCGTAGATTGATAAGCAAAAAGCTGGTGATCTTTCCTGAAGCGGCTGTGCCATAATTACGTATGCCAAAGAAGCGGTGTTGATGTTATAATTATGGCTTACTATTTCTTTGGCAATATTAGCTGGATACGATGAAACCATAGGTAAACCCGTAATGGGGCTGGTTGGAAGTACGAGTCCTACAACTTGGTTCGAATTCGAATCAAATTCTACATTTCCGGTTATCCTGGTTGCGGCTCAACTAGGCCAAATTTTTAGCAGTACGTTCTTTTCTAAATGAAAGGTTCTTAACTCGATCAAACGTAGTTGGCCTTCCACAATCTCCAGACCATTTTCAGATTGATATCTGCAGACAGTTGCGATTTATGGTAAAGGTTTGTTGGAATGCAAGGTTTCATACAAGAAGCGGCCGCCGACCAGCAACAAATACATTGTAAACATTTTAACTCTTTCCTCATAGTGTTTTCCTTGCTTTGACCTTTTGTACTTGTCTTTAGCTGTCTACACGAGGCATGAAAGAAATGCACCTGTATTTTCGTCGGTTTAAATCGAAGAGGTTGGTTCCAATGATGTTATGTTGGAATTTATTATTGTTTTGGGTTATTGAGTTTAATAGCTGGGTCATTCCATGTCAAATGTCCCGTTTTTGAAAAAAATGCCCCACGGCACCATGCGCGATTTCAACGAAAATTTACACGTTAATAATTTAGATAATTTTGGTGGGAAATCCAAATTGTTAGCCCTAAATTCATGGTAGTTTTTAAAATATGATTTTTTTAAAACTTTATGTATAAAGTGTTCATTTTCAAAACGCCAAAAGTCCCGGTATTTTCGTACAAATAATTCTAAAAGTATTAGAGATAGCCATATAACACTTTTTACGCTATAAATATGGGTAGTAGAGAGTAAGTAGGATAAATTTTATAAAATTTGTTCAATTAGTGTTTTAATTAAAAATTGTTGAAAACATCGATTTTTACTCGAATGTCGCTAACTGAGGTAAACTAAAAAGATTTATGTCGCGAAAGTATTAAATCTGAAATAAATATTAATAATTATATTAAGTAAAATGGACCCAATAAACACGAAAATTGCGTTGAAAAAATTCTAGGAAATTTAGTTTCTGAAATATAGCTACTTGAACCGATCCATTTTTTGAAAAACTGCAAAACATGGTAGTGTTTTAGGGGGAATTACGGTATAAAGGACAAAAATATACAGAAAAATAATAGTACCGTTAGAAAGCTGAGATTTCAAGCTACCAAATGCATAAATAAAAAAGATGTATATGAGAGACCTTCAATCCAAAAAATAACAATAAAAAATATGCTATTTTATCTTAAAAACAAATGTTATTTTACATTTAATAATACAGAACAAAAAACTTTAGAGCAAAATATTTTTATTTTTGTTTGGTTTTTGGGTGTTCTATTATTACTATCATATGTAACATAATTTCTCATAAGTATGCCACTGTCCCTTTATTCCATTCAAAAATCTTCACTAATGGTTTGTTTCACCACGAACCAGTAAAAAGGTGGACTACGTTAGATTTTACCTTTTTATTCATCCTAGTAATTTTGGGAGTCACACTATTGGCTAGTAACATATTTATTTAAGCCAATGGAAAACCTCTAAATGGAGAAGGAATTTTGCGTCGGAATTTTAGTCAGCCCAATGTAGCTTTATTGAAATTTATAAACTCGCTCGGTTTGTGGGGATGAAGTTAAATTATGAGTAATTTAGAAAAATAAAAGGTTGGGGAAAATGACCAATAACTGATCGCTTTCCGAATATGGAACAAGTCGTCGAAAGGGATATTCCACCAGGGCTTTTAAAACCCATACCAAGTTTAGAAGAGTTAGGCCTAGGCTCAAAAGATGCGCCAGAAAAGCTCAACCTGAATTTCAACTATATTTTCAATAAACCTGCTTCTTTTATTTGACATAGCAAATTTATTTTAGAACCTCAGTCTCCGAAAACTTTATTAATTGGATTAACAGCACTTGACAGTATACTGTAGTGCATTTTAGCTCCTAAGCCTTGGTTGTTCAAATCGGTTTGTTTACTAAAATGATGGCCGTCAGTTTATCAGAAGTAGATCTAATTGTGCGACGGCATAATCAGCATTTGAGATTCGATGACGTCAAATATTACACCAAATATGACGTCAAATATTACGTAGGGTACGGCTGACGCAATATCTGTGAAACAAATACTTATGAGTAATTATGTTACATATGTTACTATGGATAAATACTTAAATAATTAAGGAACTAAACAAGAAATAAAAATTTTCTCTGCGAAATTTTGATCAAAACAATAAAAAAAAATTATTTTCCAACGTCTTTCAGGAGCAAAATTTTCTTGCTACCTAATTTGCTAAGAACAGACGTTTTACCATCTGAACATATTTCAGGTTTTACTACTGATATTATATTTTGAAACGGCACCCAACATACGTCTTCTCTTCTTGGCCAATAAAGCATGGTGCGATCGAGTACCGGGAAGTGTTTTTACTCCGATATATCTTTCGTTGAGGCCAAATTTTTCCACTTGTTTATCAACGTCTTTTTTAGAGACGTAAATAAATTGAACATCAATTGGTCACATTTTGAACGCATCAGGCATACATCTCTTCTGGTTTTGGTATTTGGTTTGTTTTTTTCGACTCCAAACTGGCCTTTGCCACGAGTCTTTTCACTGTCCCACATGCTTTTCTTCCGATAAATGAAAATTAACTTGAGATCAAACGGATATCTGAGGATTAATTTGCGACAAGAGTTGTCCTGTTCCAAACGAACCGTGCGGACGTTTTAAATTGGGAAGAATGCGTGCCAGTAACATTTATTGCATGTACATATAACGAAGATTGGTACATTGGGAACATTGTAAAATGCTGCGAAGAAGAAAAAGACGTATCTGTTACTTTCTTTCGTAGAAAAGATCTTAAGCTTTATTGGCCAAGAAGAGAAGACGTATGTTGGGTGCCGTTTCAAAATATAATATCAGTAGTAAAACCTGAAATATGTTCAGATGGTAAAACGTATGTTCTTAGCAAATTAGATCACAACAAAATTTTGCTCCTGAAAGACGTTGGATTATAATTTTTTTTCATTGTTTTGATCAAAATTTCGCAGAGCAAATTTGTATTTCTTGTTTAGTTCCTTAATTATTTAAGTATTCATCCATAGTAATAATGGAATACCAAAAAACCAAACAAAAATGAAAATATTTTGCTCTAAAGTTTTTTGTTCTGTATTATAAAATGTAAAATAACATTTGTTTTTAAGATAAAATAGCATATTTTTTAATGTTATTTTTTGGGTTGAAGGTCTCTCATATTTATCTTTTTTATTTATGCATTTCGTAGCTTGAAATCTCAGATTTCTAAAGGTACTATTATTTTTCTGTATATTTTTGTCCTTTATACCGTAATTCCCCCTAAAACACTACCATGTTTTGCAGTTTTTCAAAAAATGGATTGGTTCAGAAACTAAATTTCCTAGAGTTTTTTCAACGTTATTTTCGTGTTTATTGGGTCCATTTTACTTATTATAATTATCAATATTTATTTCAGATTTAATAATTTCGCGACAGAAACCTTTTTAGTTTACCTACGTTAGCGACATTCGAGTAAAAATCGACGTTTTCAACAATTTTTAATTTAAACACTAATTGAACAAATTGAATAAAATTTATCCTACTTACTCTCTACTACCCATATTTATAGCGTAAAAAGGTTTATAGGACTAGCTCTAATACTTTTAGAATTATGTGTACGAAAATACCGGGACTTTCGCCGTTTTGAAAATGAACACTTAATACAAAAATGTTTAAAAAAATAATATTTTAAAAACTACAATGAATTTAGGGCTAACAATTTGGATTTCCCACTATAACTATTTATATTACTAACGTGTAAATTTTCGTCGAAATCGCGCATGGTGCCGTTGGGCATTTTTTTCAAAAACGGGACATTTGACATGAAATGACCCAGCTGTTGGTCCTAATTTAAAATTTGGAAATAACTCCCTTATTTCCTTCTGATCGATTGTATTTGGGTTGTTTCCATTTATTCATTTGAGATGATACTTCATTTTCTATGACGCAATAAGCCCTTACACCGAGTCATAGACCCTTTCCCCCGATTATGACTGTGCCTTTAAAATATGACATCTTTTAACATCAGAATTTAAGCCATTCTCTGGGCCCCAAGGTGGTCGTCACTATTTGTTCGTTTACGTTTTTGCTCTAGATCTTTTGTAGCTATATTTGAGTCAATTTCATCACAATTGACAATTTCTGGGGTTGTCGTGTTGGTATTGTTTACGTTGATGGTAGATGATCTTGTAGAACTTTTCAGTTGATTCGAAATATTGAACAGTGACACTATGTAACCGCCCCTTTAAATTTTTGCGGTGATGTGATGTGTATAACTCGTTTCAATTTACCAGTAGGCGTAATCAATTATGCCAGTTTTACATTTTTATCACCGATAGAACATGTCATGTTGCAGAAAGGTGTAATGCATCTTTGCAAATGGTACTGTTATCAATCAAAACTACCACTTGAAAATCCGTATCGTTTACCTAAGCTTATATTTCTGTGATACTTCTATCGCTACAGTTCTTCACAAACTGAACTAATAGGTTTCAGAACTTTTCCTCATTAATAACGTTGTTGTCGATATCTGATTGGTTCTCTGGATAAATTTTGTAGACGATATAATTGACTTTCTTAAAAATTACTTTTTGGTATACTCTGTGAGACTATTCCTTGACTGGTTCGATTGAAAAATAACTGGTCATATTTAACGAATTAATCCATAGGCTTCCTGTTGATAAAAGTCTTTAACTCCTCGTAGTTAACGCTTAGGACCCAGTACTATAGAAAAACTATCTTGCTTTTCATTAAAAATCGGACTTCTTTATAAACATTTTAATTGTTTCACCTTTCGTGAATGTTTCCATGATTGCAATATCATCTTCCGTTAATGTCTTTAATTATATAGCATTATCAAACCCCCTGAATTTTGTAATGTTTTAATGTATGCTGGAATTTCTACTCTTACTGGTCCAGAATCATTTTATTTATGCAAATAATAAAATTAATATCACTTCCTATGGAACTATCTCACGAAAAGAAAGGATATATTTTATGAATAAAAAATTAGACATCAAAATTTGATCAAATATTGTTGGATCAGTTTATTTTGGATAAAATGTACTAAAATATATTGGGTCAAAAAAAGATTGATCCAAAGTTAATATTATAAATCAAAATCCGATCAAATCTTACATTATTGAAATATTTAGCTTCAAAATTTTATAAAATTTTATACAGAAATAATATCCGAAAATAAAGTTTATATCAAAATATGCCCCAAAAATAAAATAAATATCTAAAGTTGCTTAGGAAATAAAATTAATTATTTTTTCCGAAATTAATGATAATTTTTATCTGAAAAAAGAATATCACAATTTGTACGAAAATAAAATATTAATAGAAGGACGAAAATAAAATTATATAAAAATATGAGTAGTTTACCACCCTCTTCCTACACACGCGTGGGGGTCACACCGTGCGTTCCCCCCATGTCCACAGGTGCGTGTCGGGGGGATTGAAGCGGGCAAACGCGTTTCCCTCCTTCCACGCGCGCTTGTCACGAGCAGGTGTGTTGAAATAGGGTGCATAATTAGCCGAATAAGTTGACCTGTCAATCAAGTTAACTAGAGTACGTGTTTACGTAAACATGTGTTCAAGGTCAATTAAAAAAGGGTGAATATTAATTACGAGGTATTTGGCGGTAAAATTCATGTGTTTTGAAAATACCATATTTGGTTAAAGTTTGTATGGTTAATAACCGTTAGTGTTTTAAGCGTCATTGACCTCTTTCAGTGGTTGCTATATGGTTAACAAATAATAACCTTTTTGGCGGGATATTTCTTTAACATGTGTTTTGATTATGAAAGCGAGGTAAATTGTTAGCGTCACTTGGATCAATTAAAAAGTGGTTAAACTCTTTGAAAAGGTTTATTATATATTTGACATGAATATTAATTTTTGGCGGGAAAGTTTGTAATAAGCGTTAATGTCTTAGGATCATTGACCTCTTTAGTGGATGCTATATGGTTGAACTCTTAAACTTTTTAAGGGAAATTTCATTAACATGTGTTTTGATTATGAAAGCGCAGGAAAATGTTTGTATCAATCGACAAGTGGTGAAACTCTTTGAAAAGGTTTATTAACGTACAATTATGGTTGACGTCAGAACATTTTCAGTTTCCTTACTTTGAAAACCATATTGAATTCGTAATACGAGATGCCGGTCGTTCCTCGCGATTTAAGACCCCTCCAGATGTTCAGAGTCCAGGATTAGCGGTGTCCAAATGTGTAGTTTTCACCCTTTGAATAGGCGTTTGAAAAATTTTGCCAGATAAATGCATAGACAATTATCAGCTTCAGAAATATAAAGAGAAACCATAGACCATTTTTATGTCCAGTCACAGCAGCACAAACTCTATAATCAGTTATGCATGCCTATTGAATTCATTAGACCAGATGGCCATTATTCCTATTATAAAAATATATAACAATGAAGTTTACGACGAATAACTCATTGAAAACATTTTGATATTAACATTTATATTAACATTTTGAATTTACCGCGCCTCCCCGAAAAATTCCCAAAATCTCTACTTTTCAATGGCACTGGCGACATCTATTGTGTTATAAGACTACCGTCAAAAACATTTTTTCGGACTGTTTAAAATATAAAATATAAATATCAGTCTAATATATTTATTATATAAAATTTAAGTGGTGATTGCCAACACGAAAAAGTTCCGAGACGTACGCGTTATTTAAACAGCTTTGAGAGAGATCATCGAGAACGATCAAGTTATTTAAATAACTATCAAATATTTCTTCCGGTTTCTCACTTAATACACCCTGATGAAACTCGATATCAGGTATAATTTGTTTAAGCTCATTGAATTTTTCCGACCAAATATTATAACAATAAATAATTACCTCGGGAGGTTTCTCGAACAGCGTATGTCGATTTTTTAAAATCCGAAAAGTCCAAACAGGTCCACTGATGAGGAACGTGGTCGGTGATTTAAACTTGAGCCATGTTACTGACATTTTTGAAGACAAAAGGGATACTGGTACCGCTTGTAAGATGTAAATCCAACGAGTGTTTCAGCTGGTATTTAAAATAGCTGCCCCGTTTTTAAACGTTTTACGTTAAATGGAACTTCAACGCTGTATTTGAAATGTTGATTACGCGTAGCTAGGTCCTTTAGAGCTTTAAAGTTGTCAATTGACCGATATTTTTAGTCAACGTAATCCCTTTAAGTTAAGTAACAATCTTTCCAGATTCGAATAAAATGGAATAAGCTTTACATCCCAAGGCAACAAAGGCTTTTATATTTTCACTAGGAAACTGCTCAGCTAATGTACCTAGGGTAGTGCCTAGCGGAATATTCAAGTCTTTATTCATATAGAGAAATGCAGAATAAATATCTACGTAATTTAAATTAGAACCAATTTTTGCCATAAGTTGGTACAATTTAATACGGCCGTAAGTGGCTACAAACGCGCCTATCGTTGGTGAACCTTTCCGATAAGTTGGAAGGTAGTTTTCCCGAAAACGAAAGGTTGCTAAGGCTATATCATTGTCTAGTAGTTTCAAATCTGTTAATGCTTTGGTTTTATCGGCCAAAATTTCGACTAATTCCTTATAAGAATTTATAAAAACACTTTGGCCTCAACTTAAATTAATGGAATTTTCCCCCACAAACTGTTTAGACTAAGTTTGCCAATAGCTTTTAAAGCAGGATTATCGGTTATATCTTCTAAATTTAAATCTAACCCGTCCATTTCATTAAAGTCGCGTAAATAATTAAGTTTTTGTTCCAATGTAATTATATCTTTTGGGTACGACGAATTTTCAACTTCTATTTTATGAAACATACGAATGTAATCATATAATAGCGGACAATCTTTATCGAATGTCTCTTTATAATGGTGTACTTTGTAAATTGTAATAATTTTGTAACCGCACTCTACCGCTAGATAAAACTCGGGGGTCGTCCACACGTCGGATATGCTACGTTCCCGATCACTATGCGTATATTCGAAACACTGTTCATCTGCACATTTATAGCATAGAGTATAATAAATTTTACTATCAATTTTAGCTGAATAGGGAGATTTAAATCGGTAGGTGGCAGCACCGTAGCTTTAATCAGACCAAAATCAGCGTTAATGGAAAAATTAGAGTTACAAGTTATAATATCGGGGCTCGATTTTGTATATTTATAAGAACTCATCTGGACGGTGTGATTCATGCTATTAAAATCAACGACTTTGATTGGTCGATCAGGAGTGGCTTCTGCGTAAATCACAGTTTTCGACCCTCCCGCCGCGAATGGCGTCTCTCGCTCTTATCGGTTTTGTAAAGGGTAGATAATCACAAAAATTTGCAATATCTGGGTCCCGTATTAAATTATCATTTTCGTTTTCCCATATACTAATAAACTGTGCATCAGGCCTTTCCCTTTTTAAAAATGTTTGCGGTCTAGGGTTTTGAGATAAATATTGAAATTATAATCTTTTAACTGTTTAACGTAAGCCTGTTGGTCAGTGTGCAGTGGGCATTTATGGTAATGACAGCCCTAAAATTCGGCAATTATTTCGGGTGAGGAACAATAACCGTCTAATCGATAGGGATAAAATACATAATCTCCGCCTAAAGACCGAGCCGTTGGAAATGTCACGTAAAGTGTTTTTCCCAAATAAGCTAACCATTTTAGATCCTTGACACTATGCCTTTCCCTATACCCCGTCCCCGGACGATCGCGATAGAGTTTGGTTCGACAAATCTACTAAGGAATAAATTTGTTACGGCACCCGGTAACGATATGGCGTTTGATCCTAACAAATCAAAGTTGACGGTTTTTAAAAATAAATTTCTAAAACTATCGAATCCTTTCTCTAAAAGTTGAACGTCATCGATCGCGTTTTCGGTTAAAACTTTATTTAGATCAAAAACGACGTACCGTTGGGATTTGGGAATCATACCATATATTAAATTCTAAGATTTCACCGTCCGTAAATTTATGGATACCCAAAAATTCTTTCTCGGGGAGGGCGCCGATATAATCTAAATTATCTTCCGTAGCAAATGAATAACAAAAATAACCTTTCTTTTGGACAATATTAAACGTTTTTGAGAAATTTCGAAGGGCTGTAGGCAGAAACTTGTAACTATCGATAAAGGTCATTTTAATTTGAGCGAGAAACTAACCCAGGGCTTTGGAACCGTTATAAATTATTTCTGGTTTAATCTTTCGTTTTAATAGAGCGTATCGAAACCACTCCCGAAATGACTAATTAATATGACGTTTTCAAAGAGAGGCCGCGTAACCGCATCTCTTTTATGACTATTATTTGTAACCTCGCAGGCTAATAAATAATCTAGGAAATTTTGCACCCAATAAAACCCCTGAAATTGCCGATAATCATAATTGCTCGAAATTGGGGCTTCTTGCATCGCTGATATGATTAAAATTGGTTTAATTTCAGTGTCAGTCGTTATGGTCTCAAAATCAAAATAGCATAGACGTTTCTCATTTGATTTAATTTCCAATGGGAGGACATGAGACTCGTTTTCGGGATGCTCAATTTTGCAAAAAGCGCATTTGTTGTCGCAATCATGATTACCTTCAAATCTTTCCCAAAATTCTGCGTGTTTAGATAAACAAATTGGTCCGGCAAAATATCAATTACAGTCATGACATCGACTAGCTTGCTCTATACTAGGGTGGAATTCCGGGCCGCGACACCAGCGACATTTAAGCTCGGGTCCGCAGTCAAGACTGTTTGATGTTATGTAACAGGACTAGACAAAATTTACAGAACGATTGCGCTCCAAACATGGCCGAATAAGTGTGGTCTTTAATTTATAAAAGGAAAATTTGTTTTTCTTTGAAGGGACCAATAAACTCTTTATCGAAATTATCGTCCGCCGAGATTAATATAATTTGGTAGTCGGGTAAAATATTTTGGAACCGGTAAATGTCTATTATTTCTACGGGACCTTCGGGGACCTTAGCTAGGGCGTGTAATGTTTTAGCTTGAATTTCTTGTTCGGGTTTTTTCCACAATTCTTATTGCCTTTAATTGGTATTCGTTAAAACAAGCACCCTGTCCCAAATTTTTTAAATACTGATAGTCGGCCAAAACGTTTCCCAACGCGAGTGCTCTCCGTATTCCTTATGGGGATAAACGTATTTCCTTGGTTGATATACTGATCTAGACATTCAAAACTTCTTGATCTGGCGCTTCTGGGGGTCCTCTCATGGGAGTATCTCGAAGAAATATCAAATCGAACCTTAAGGGTGAATCTAAATAAATTGTTTTTACGAACTGCGCTACCTTTTCAATCCCCGTTAAATTTCCCTCAGCTGTCAAATCATTGATATTCATTAATTGAAAAATTATTGGATCGTGCATTTCATCGGAAAAGACCACGACCCTGACGCGCGTGTAGCCTTAATTATCGGCCGTAATTCTATCTTATATTGATTTTTTAAAATTCGCTTTAATTGATTACTAATATCCGCGTGGTTCAATTGGTCTAAATTTTTGAATTACATTCGAATAGCATAGATTTACACCTATACTTTCGAGAAGAACTGGAAATGATTTTATCTATTGAGTAAAAGTTTTTGGGTTGAAACGGGTGCTTAGATCGAGGGCCATTGTTGTTTTTTAAAGTCCTGCGTAAATCTTAAATACGGTTTGTATTGTGGTCGCGACGTCGTAAACTTCACCGGAATTTTTCAAGTTCAGTAGATTTCGTAGGCACGTCCACGATTTTTATACACGAGAACTTCACATCGCATACCCGCTAGTATCTCAACTTTCTCGTTTCTTAATGAGTAATCACCTTCTTCATAAGTTATATGTTCTAGATATTCCTTTAACTCCCACGCCGATTCTAACTTCACGCAAACGCCGTCTTTCGTGGCGGTTGGTTAATCACTATTTTTAACGTAACGCCTTACGTCTAAATACAAGTTATTTTTTATACTTGTAATTTTTATCCCGAAATTTTGATGGCGGGAGAACTCTACGACTATATCCTTCCTCCCGTCGTCTACTTGTTTAGATGGGCCTGGTTGATATGGACCTGGCTTGGATGGGGTGGTTTTAGGTGGCACATCAACTGGTTTGAATGGCTATTGTTTGGAAGGACTATCGAGAACCTCGTGGCATGATAAGTCTAGGAAACGAGCTGAGGGTTGATTCTTCAGGATGGCTACTTCGAAACGACTTTTCTTTATATCCTAAATCTAAACGACGACGGACCTTATTGATCTGGGAGCAGGGGGTGTTTCGGATTGCTTCTAAAAAAATAAACTAAATTAAATTGCGTAAAAAAATGAATTAATAAACTATTACTTTGCGGTCAAATTCCATCAAGCCAGAATTATTTCCTAACAATAAACCGTCATTAAAAAAGTGAATTCCCAAATTTTAAAATGTACTTACAGCGAAAAAGTAGTAAAATTCAAAGGCCCGTGTCGCCCTTTAAATTTATAGATAAATTTTATAAAATTAAATTTGATACGAACATATTTGGTTATTTCCCCTCGGTCCTCTCCGGAATTGTGTGTTATTCATAAAACATTAACCTGAACGTGCCCGACTGAAAAACCACCCGAATATACAAAAGAGCGATAGATACCTCGAAAGATACAATACTCGGAAACCAATATGCGATTGATCAAAAACCGACTATTGTAAATAGTAACCAGCGTAGTACCATAGAAGAAATCGAATGAAGAGAATATCCCTACAAACTGTAAAGCACGACAAAACCTCTTGTCTACTATTTCACAATTCTAAGGGCACACTTTCAGGAATTTAAAATGTTCCCCCGTATGAAAAAAGCTGCATTTATAACTACGCTATCTCTACCTTTTCTTATTTTATAAATTATAGAGAAAGATAAATTCGAGAAAGACTTATTTCGAGGCGTAATCGCCGCGAAAAAATTACCTAAATTCGTGACAACATTCCCATCGTTTTATATCGTTAACACGAGCTCTGGAGAATGTTGTATTATATTGAACTCCTCGAGAAACAAAAATACATAAATTTCGACGCCTACTTTATCCCACCTGATATGTTACGCTTTAATGACTTCGTCGAAAGAAACAGTAAAACTTACTTTTATTTCGTTACAACCACATGAAAATCACATTATGACGTGTGGCAGGTTTTTTGTTCATTTTGGGGAAATCCGATATAAAGGTGCAAAACTGTTTAAAATTGTGAATAGATTTTGAAAAAAAAACTGTTAATGATAAAATGATAAAGAATTTATGTATTCAAAATATTCAATAAATTTCCAATAACTTATCGAAATACACTTTATTATCTGTTATTCAAAACATAGTTAGCCAAAACACTTAACTCAATATAATCAGAACTATCTTACGAAGAATAAAACATCGAAAGAGATTTAATGCATTTTTTTAAACTCTTATTTAAGGGTAACTGAAATAGATTGCGATTTTAAAGAACTATCTTACGAAGAATAAAACATCGAAAGAGATTTAATGCATTTTTTTAAACTCTTATTTAAGGGTAACTGAAATAGATTGC
This sequence comes from Leiobunum rupestre, assembly GCF_980474605.1. Classification (NCBI taxonomy): domain Eukaryota; kingdom Metazoa; phylum Arthropoda; class Arachnida; order Opiliones; family Sclerosomatidae; genus Leiobunum; species Leiobunum rupestre. Next base: position 22,183,443 of record NC_143385.1, on the reverse strand, counting down.
GATTTTAAAGAAATAAATCAAATGTAAAAAAATATTTAAACTTTAAAATAATTGTACTTAAAATATTCAATACACATACGGTGTTATAAAAAATATATTATTATAATTGCTCCACGATTAACAACACATCTAATAGAACCCAATACCATGAATAGTTTTACATTTTTATTCTAAAATTTTCTTTGGAACCTTTAACTTTAGAGATAACGTTTGCGATGAGTTCTTTCTTTTACCTATCGCGTCTGACATGTAAACAATTTTCGCCCTCCGCTTTCCAAAACCCCTACTTCCAATTTTTTTTTCTAACTAGTTAGAAAAGAATATTAATCTATTATGTATTTCTTCTTTTCAAAGATTGAATAATATAGGATAATTATTGGGTTAAGATTTTGAAAACTACACTTCAAAATTTCATTTCGTTACCTAAAATTTCAAAATATGTTCAGTAGAGATATATAAATATATCTCTACTGAACATATTTTGAAATTTTAGTTTTGTATGTGAAGTATTTTGTTTTGAAAATTTTCAAAACAAAATACTTCACATACAAAACATTTTATTTGTCGAAATATTACGGAATTACTCAATGGCCACAGATTATTTTTTCCATTTTAGGTCAGCTTTAAATTATGAACAGTTTGGGTCATTATTGTTATGGCACAATGGACACGAACTAGGTCATAAATGAATTAATTTTGGGCAACCTGAATCTTCTAGGGAGGGAAGCCTACAACAGGTGGCGGGTCATTCAAACTTTGAATTTCCTGCTGTTGTTTACTCACACCCTTTAAGGAATGGTTGAAATTACAAGAAAAAACAAGGTCCTGATGGTGACACCGCATAAAGTGAGCCGGGACGAGGAGGATTGTCCAGGTTCACCGGACATTTCTTTAAGATTGCCAATTCCGCCATGGAAAATAAACCATCCTTTTCCAGGTGTCCCCGGTAGCGACATCGCTTGCGAATAGCCATGTCATAGATTTTTTCCAGGATGGAGGCGGCCTGGAACCCGATTTTCCCAGGCACAACTAACATTGTCAGAACGCTTGTTGAAGCCTGCCAAGGGCTCCTGGACCGAGTATGACAATCTCATTGTTATCACGTAGCACTAAGATTACAGGCAAGGTATGCGTTCTCCCATCATCTCTATTTCGAAGTTATTATTACTGCCCACAACCAGGTGAGTCAGATATTCGGGATTGCTGGCGAAGATGCTCGTTATCCCCCTGACGGGCTCTTTCGTTTTAGATTTCGGAGATTCTCTGCTTCGGAAATAATCAGTTCTATCGGCATGCTTAAGTCTATTGATGCCGCAGTAGTACCGTGTGATCTGCTGGGCGAATTACGAACCTATGAATCATACAACGAGTCTAAAGAGAAAAAAAAATTTTAGTGGTAAGGTAATTTTTCACTCACCTTCCTGATTAATTCCCAAGGTGGTTTCAATATTGCTATCCGTGTAAAAGTGAATTCATCTGCCTGTAGTTCTTGACTCCCAGTAGAACGTAAATATTTTGCAAAACCTGGTTTCAACGAGCCAGGAGGATAGTAATAGAAGTCAAGAACCCATTATTTTAGCGCTAACTGTGGCGCTTGGACAGATTGCTTGGACCCATCCGGTGTGAAGTGGTTTTTCCCATGCTTCTCGTCGATCGTCTGTTAAAGGCTGATCGGTAGCAATCAACGAGTCGAGTACCCTAGACATGACGTCAATCGTTGTCCTTTCTGGAAGGTCTTCGGGTTCCAGTGAGTCGTGAGGTTCCAGAGGGGAGGGGGAGGGCAGTTAACGATTCAACTTCGTCCTGAAGAGAACGGTCGTCGTTGTTAGATTGCGACGAAATGACGGGTGGTGGGGAAAACTCCGGTTGGGCCAAACTGGGGGAGCGTCGAGGTCAAGTCGATCCTCTCCCCCCGGGACAGGCCGAACCAATGACAATGGAAAGGCCAGCGATTCCGAGGGACTAGAAACGGCAGCACCCGAATGATGAATAATGGATTGATCCATGGTATAGAGCTTCAGCTGGGCGTTGGTGACCAGTAAGGGCATCAACGAGCTCATACACCAAGAACGATAGGTTTCCGAGTGATTCTCAGGGAACCTTCCCATTTGTGCACACGTTTAGCAGCATGGAATGAGGCTCCCCGGGAAAGTTAATGGGTTTTAGCCCAAACTAAGGTTCATACGTCATATTCAACGGCATCCCTATGGAGATCTGAATATTTGCGCAGTTAAACTTGAGCTGGACGCGTTAATTCCTTGACCCGGTCAATATCCTCCATCAACTTTTGGAAAGAACGATCACGATCGTCCAATAAAGGATCGGGAGTAGTATCGAGCGTCCAAGGAACCCGAGGTTCTCGACTAGTATTCAAATAAAAAGGGGAATGACCAGGGGTAAAGTGGGGAGGGGGTTCATAACGAGCGGTAGAAAGGGAAGAAGGCTATCCCATTGTTGATGGTTCTTCCAAATATACATAACGTGTATTGCCACATTCATTCTATTTTTTCGTTCCGTTAAATTGGATTGAGGGTGATATATGTTCGTATGCTTGGTTTGGTATTTAAGAAGCATACACGTTTTTTCCCCACAGAGACGAAATATATTGCCGACCTTGATCGCTAGAGTTTACGCGGTGCACCCCAACTGAGTTAATGGTTGCGAAGCTTCTCACAGCAGACGTCAGCGGTTATTCGTCGAACCGGTACGAGTTCGACGTATTTTGTAAAATAGTCAACGAAAACAATTAAAAACCTATTTAACGTTTGGCTTAATGGTAATGGCTCCATGATATCGATGTCGACAATGTCAAAGAGTAGTTTTGGACATCAGAACGAAGTGTCGGCCAAAAATACCGATGACGTATGAATTGCTAAGCACTCTTTTTCCACTGTGGTGTACCTGCTTTTGGGCTCATTTAATAATCGGCTGGTATACTCCAAATGAACCTCTACCCCGCCTTGCTTTTGTCTCCAAACCTCGATGCATTTCTCCCAAGGTTTAAAAGTAGCTTAGGGGCCCGCTGCCTTATCACGACTGATAAAAGGCAAGAATTCGGTTCGAGGTAAAACAAACTACTCTTTTGATCAACTCATGATTAAATAAACTAATTTTATTTCAGTAGTCATTCTAATTTCAAATGTTCCTTTATAAATTTTTCGGTTTTCAATTTTCGGTTCTAATGTTTAATTTTAGTTTTATGCAATTTTTAATAGTGGCATTAAGGGAGATAATGTTAATTACGAGCCAAGTATTCAACACCACCTATTTGCAATCTTGGTGTGGAAAATTGTACACGCGACCACTGAAGATTTTATTTCAAGTAATGCAAAGAAAAATATTTAAAATATTTGTTAATCTTTGGATTGGTTGCGGAAAAGGATGATTGTGAAATAACAGACTTGTATTACAATCCTCAATTTTTATTTGAATATATTTATGATAACTAACAAATTTGGTATATATTCAAAATTTTCATCTTCAAAAATATTCTTGGTCATAAGATAATAGGTATTAGACATTTGGAAAAAGAGCATGATGTTAACGACAAGCAAGTGCGTGACGCCAAAAATGTCGAATGTTAATAGTGTTTATCTATGGGACCTTAATTAATTTTATGGATTAATAATTAACCTTTGCTATATTTTATAGCTTTATCCTTAACCGCGATAAAGTTCGAGTCATACAGAAATCCATTACCTGAAAATAATTATCTCGAAACTATCATTTCCGCAATCAGTAATTACACAGGAAAAACGTTTTATTTTCCGCCATTTAGACATAAATACAAAATGCAGAGGCGTATTTGGTTCTGGTAAAACATGGTAAAGAACAGGATTCTGGCTTTATACACACTTCGCATTACTCTTACACTCCGTCACCTTTAGGTAATATTCACCCCAGTTGCTAGTTTAAATTATTGATTTTTATACCTAAACGTAAAGCGATAATGGAGTCTTTGGTTATGACGTTGGTGTCATTAAAAGGAACTGCATGTTGGCGTGTAATTTAAGTTTCTAAAGTTAATACAAACTGTGGTTTAGTTAAAAACATTATTAATTAACGTGACCTTTAAAACAGAACGAGTTTAGCTTCATTAACGGGCTGGAGAGATGATGAGAACGTGACGGCCTTAAACAGTTTCCCTCCAGTTATACAGGTTGTCTCCTTTTGCTCAAAAAATTTTATCCTAGTGTTATGGGATATTTGTTAGGTATGGAAGGCTTTGGTCTCTAAATTTCAGTAAAATCGAACGATTTTTCGCTTTTTTGGAAATTTTATATTTTCACCGGTAGGTGTCACACAAAATGTTACAATGGAACAGTTGCAAAGCATAATCGAAAATTTAATAATAAATCTGGTTCGGTCGAAAAATATCTATTTTTCCTGAGTTTCGACTCCGTGAAAAAAAATGTTGTGCTAGGAGTAAAAAGCCCTAACGAATTGTAGGAAACATATGCTTTTCAGTTATACATTTTTGAAAATAAAAATGATAATTAGCCAAAGTGACATAGGTTAATTAATGACTTTTATAAAATGTTTAAAAATATTCCTCCTTCTGACGCAGCACGTGAGCTGACTTTTTTTATCGTGGCTCGTGGCCGGTATCCTGGAGTCGCCTCATCCCCGGGATAGTGAATTGGCATTTTTCAGTTCATCTATTGCTAGGATTTCCTGTTGCTTCAACAACCTATTAAGCTGCTCCTCTATCTCGCCCATAAGTAGTGTGGCAACTCGTCTAGGTGCCGACAGTGCGTAGGGAACTGCTGTAGGGCTAAGCTGAATCTGATACTACTGGGATCTTAACAAAGATCATCAAACAGCTTCGTAAATTCTTAATTGCTTTTGAAAAATAATTGGTGAGAAGCGGCGCGAACTATTCAGCCTTTGGTAATGCTTCCAGGTGAGTGTTTTATTTATTTTCTCCTAAAATCAATATTTTAGAAAGCTCAATATATAGGAAATGCGCTCGTTTTGGCGCGTTTTTAAAATTGTGTCACGCAAACAGCTAAAATTGATGACAACTATAACCTTATTGATATTCTAGAATTAAGTTTCTTTGCAGTTAACGGTTTTTGAATTTACCCATTTTTACTGCAAAGTCGCCCACAGCCAAAGACTTTTTAAAAAGGGTGTACATTGCTTAAGAACAAGACGATTGGGATGACTGGCTCCCTCGTATGCTTCTGTTAATAAGAGGGATAATTCACAGGTCAAAGGAAATTCACTCTGTATAAACTGGCTACTGGCAGAGAAGCGAGGTCACCTTCGGGCACTTACTAAGAAATAATTGACACTCCTTTCTAAACCGTAGAAACGTACTTACGCACTTAAGAAACAAACATACCAAAAGAAACAATTCCACAACCACGTTAAATTCACCCCTTTTCAAACCAACGAACGACTTTGGCTTTTTAATACATATTGTCCTTTCACTATTTAGGAAAACATCGTACCGTTGAACTACAAAATCACAGCGTAACAAAATTATAATCAAATATGATAAAATATATAAAATTTAGAGTAACGCACAAAGAGGAAACACTTGGCGTTAGTGCATTGTGAGCGCGTAGGAGTTTTTTTAAACGAAGGCGCGTGAAGAGATAAGTTAGAGTAAAAATATTTAAAAATATATTAAAGAGTTTTATTTTAGGCTTAGAGTTATTTGTTTATATTAATACCCTTCTATTCTACAGGACTTATGGCCTACTTAACCCGTGATTTTTTTAATGGGATAATCGAATCTGGACCATGGTAGAACTTACCTGAAAATTCTGTGAGATGAATAACATTTTAAAATATGCAACTTATAGCACAATACTATTTTTTTTTCTAAATAAATACATATATAATATTACTTTGCACCAAATTATGGGAACAAATGCAAAGAAATTACAAATCGTATCAGGATAACGAACATCTTTAACCGAATTAGTGTAACGACTTTGTTGTATCCTAAGGTTCATCAAGTTAGAACTTATGACAGTGCATTTCCAGACGGATATCCAACAGCCATAAACAGTCGCACCGTAAGCGAAAGCCATTTAAGCTTTCAAAAAACACAGTAATGTGTGGAGAGCCGTACGAAAAAAGATATGTGTTGTAAGACCGCCAACAGACGCCCAGCTTACATAGAACGGAAGCCAACACCAGGAAGTGAAGGTCAAAAAAGACGGACAAAGGGCCCACTGTTTTCTGGCGCCACACGCACAGCTGGCACCAGATATCCCAGTGAGAACCTTAAAGACTGGTAAAAAATTCCGCAGTGCCTCATACAGAGACCTGCCAATGCTCAGCAGAACACCACAATTGCGTGGACGTTTCCCAGCTTCCGGCCAGTGCCTGACTGAAATGAGAGGTGGGCTCAGACCAAATAACACTGCCTTACCCTCCTTATTGGTTTCAAGTGCTGGACGACCTCACTCCAGTAAAACCTTCGGTTATTGTAGCTCTTGGCCCGTTGGGGGCCATGTACAATGGTCCAACTAGCCCAAAGTATTTATTTAATAACATTTTCGAACTTATAAGCTTTTTCAACCAACTCTTTGGTAGTAACTAATGATTAGCAAGCCTTGCTTTACTGTTAGGAGCACAATCCATTTACTACTGAAGTTAAGAAGCTATAGATTTAAAATTTTTAAATTTCTTCCTCGTTTATTTACGACAATTAACAAAATAATTAACAGTTAAGACCAGATTTCCAGAGGTCACTGATCAAGATGGCGCAAAAGATTCTATTGTCCCCCACAAAATGTCTGCCTAGCCGTAAAAATTTGGTGCATAGAAACTATGCACTAGAATATATTTGAATGAACTTCTCTAGAAGAATAATTTCCAGAATATTTCAATTTAGTGCGGCAAATATGAAAACAACATCCCGATAAATTACTACTGTGAATTATTTTGAGTGAATTTGTGAACGGCGTTCACGCCGTGAACATTTCAAATGGTATCAGAGTAAAAAATACCGTTGTTATTTCTCAAACAAGTATTTTCTGCGCAGATAAAATGGGCTGATGATTTATATACATGCATTTTTAAGACTAATATTTTTTAAAGACAAATATCGGTAATACTTTTATTGAATTAGGAAAAACGTAATGCGCTAGATACTCATGGGGACTATGAAAAAATATTCTCACCACTTTATTTATTATCATCTGAGGATTGTTTTTTCGGTCTTTAAAAAAAGCTGAACGTTAAACGTACGAACTGATAAATAGCGGCTAGACCCGAGAAGCCCGCGTCAGTTTTTCATGAACGATGGGAGATTCCGGTTCAAGAACAGAGCCGGTAGGCGTCATTTCACAACTACAACAACCACAACAACCCAGGGAAAGTGACCAATTAATAAAATGCCAGTCTTTCACTGCAAAGTTTAATTCGGGGTGTTTCGGAAAGTATAATTTGAATAGCTATTACGAATACGCTGGATCAGTCCCTATTGCTGGTACTAATGTCCCGGGTCCCAACAAAGTATTGAAGTGAACGATTTGCAATGAACAGAAAAGAGGAGATGGACCAGCAAACTTTGAACGGCACTTACAGGTAGGTTGACTTTTTCCGTAAATATTATTATTCAATCACGCTCGACAAAAATGATGCGGAATCGTCAACGCATTACGTTCAATTGCTATTGAAGCCCGAGTATCCGCTGCTCATTTATTGTCTAGCGTATCGGTATCATCGTATTCAGTATTATATAGCGTTTCAAAAAAACTTTCTTTGAAATTGTATAGAAAAAGCACAAAGACGTTCCTCTAGAAGCGCATAGCCACAATCTGGAAAAGAGCTATCGTTTCCTCAAATCGTACGATTAACCCCTAAAAAAGTGGAAAAGACTTCAATTACATCTACTCAGCAATTATGCTTTAAACAGTGTATGGTGGATTTAGTGGCTGTTGACGGCCTTCCACTCAGATTCGTGGAAGGAAAGGCTTTCAAAGCTTTTATAAGCCTGTTCCTACCACATATTCGCATTCAGAGCCGTCGAACAATTACGAGAGATTTGAAATCTTTTGTTTCCCAAGACATCACACCCAAACTAAAGATTGCGCTGCGCGGTGTTTCGTATCTTCACCTGACTCTAGACCTTTGAAGTTCGAGAGCGAGAGAAGCGGTGCTAGGTGTCAAAGGCCAGTACATAAACGAGATATTCCAGCTTGAACATCGCACCCTGGCTTTTACCCAATTCAACGCGTCTCATACTGGAGAAAACATACTGTCTAAGCTTGAAGAAATTCTTGAAAATCTAGGTGTCTCACCAACACAGGTATTTGTAATACTTTTCTAAAGAGAAGACAATCCCTTTTAGTATTTCCGTTGCCCGCCAAAGGTGTAAATATTTAGCGCTTTTACCTACACGATAATTTCTTAAGTTGTAGGGGTTCTTTTACAAAGCACATCTTTATTTAAAGAGTGGCACTCGGGTAAAATATCTTTAATAAATTCTGGTAGATTTTCCAATTTTCGTATCTCGTGATATATGAATCTCAACGAATTAATATTTGATATAGATTGTCACAGTGTGCGCTGACAATGCCAGCAAAATGATAAAGGCCTTTAATCTTCAAGCTCTATATTCCGAACCCTGGGATGAAGGCGATTCAGATGATGATGATCTAGTGGAATAAGATGATGGTAATAGTTGTTAGGCTGCGGTGCAGCGAGCACATCACACCACAGCACCATTGAAATGTGATATTTTTTCATTTATATCATTAAAATTATTTATTTTTAGCATGGAGCGATGATAGTTGGATTGTCGTCCAAGACACAATTACCAAAGCCAAATGGAACAGGCTAGGCTGCGTGGCTTACACGTTGCAGCTGGTTGTGGTAAACAACCTTAAACAAGACTCGTCGTGTAAGCCAGTGTTAGACTACGTCAACGGTGTCATAATGTTTTTCCGGAAATCAACGAAGTAGACGGAAAACTTAAAATTGAAATCAAATGGCCTTGATTTAGTTTGTCCGGTGAAAACTCGCTGGAATTCTTTATTCTTCGCAATGGAGCGTTTCCTTAAGGTTTTATAAAAGAAGAAAACTGAAGCGGAAGTTCGCATTTTTTAATGAACCTTCTCTCGAAGCCTGGCATGAAGACTGCAATTACGAAGACGATTATGGAAGCTATCAATTTGAAAGATAGTTCTTTGGCGACTCGCGGAATAACATACGCACCGTCTCCCGGATTGTTTGCTAAAATTAAAGATATACAAAATATTTTATCTCCGCTGAAAGAAGCGACTGAGTGTTTACAAGGAGACGGACCTCAAATCGCCATGGTCATCATGAAATTATTGGAGGCTTTTGAATCTGTTTACAGCAACAACACCACCAAATTTGTAGGTCTTAAAAATAATATCTTGAAAGACATGGAAACTCGCTTTAGTGCCCATCTCTCCGATCCATTTTATTTAATACCAGCCATGGTAGACCCAAGACAAAAATTATTTATTTTTGAAGGTAACAATTATTTATAACCTACGTGTTGGGTTTAATCCATTTTTACCAAATAAATCGATCCGTAGGGGATTTTCAAAGGAATAATAATGCCCAAGATCCACAATCTGCCGAAATCGCCATTTAACGAAATAATCTGTACAATTTATCTCATTATTTTCAGACGACTTTAGCGCGCCGTCTTGGGCGGAGATATACCCCGAGTTTAAAACGCCGCGCCAGGAAGTAGCCATTGAAATGTTGACTACGTATGCTTCGGAGTTTGTTGTTCCAAGCAACCATGGCCCCGCACCAATTGAAGCAGTTGCGTCAACTTCATCAAGTCATTTTTCCCTAATGTGGAAAAAAAAACCAAGGCTGGAGCCAGGTTCTCTTAAAGGACAAATACATGATACACGAATTTACAGCAAATCTAGATTTATTGTGCCCGTTAGCCTACTGGAGAGAGCAACAAGTGAAATATCCAACTATTGCTGCACTTGCCAAAAGGCATTTGTCAGCACCAGCTACTTCAGCTGCCTGCGAAAGGATATTTTCTGTAGGTGGGGCACTGAAAAGACCGAAACGGGCCAGGCTTGCTATTGATTTAGTCCAAGACTGGTTATTATACCAGGAACACAGGAGACCGCAAATAGAAAATATTTTACATAAACATCAGCAAAAAGACTCTGTTAACACGGAAGAAAACTGAATTGTCTAGTAATTTGTTTTCTCTGGAAATAGTAAAATAAATCGTATTGGGTATTAGAGATTCAGATTCATCTATAATGTTCACATGGCGGGGGGGGGGACTTTACTCTGCTATCATATCTTTTCATTCTTTTAACTGCTTATCAATTTCAATTATACATATTGTTATTGGACACCTGAACAACAGCTTTTATTAGTGACTAATAAGAAATGAATCGAAACGGATAAGTAATTCTTACGCTTATGTATGCTGTGTTGCGGTTACGATATTTTTCGTGAAAAACCTTGAACATTTTGCCAAGGTTACTCACGGCAATATTTGGAATCCACCCAAAAAACCAACCCATTTTCGAACGTTCCCCCCCCCCCCCCCCCCACGTTCACCCGTTGATGTCCGGTGTGCGAAATTATCTTCAGATTATTTTAATAAAACTTGGGCTTTGTTTTTTACGATCATATGAATGAACCGATCTTCTTTTGAAATTAGACATTGGCGGTAAGGATTACGAGCAGCACACTATTTAAAGAAACTAATTCACACTTCGAGAAAGAATATTCGTTAACAATCAAATATCAGCGATATCAAATGTACCTTTAACTTAGCATATTTGTTCAAGCTATAAAACGAATCTGGAAGGGAAAAACTAAAAAAAACTTATGTATGGGAAAAAAGAGCGAGTGTTATCTAAGGTATCTCGTCCTAACGTTTTGGCGATAATTAATACCGTAAAAATAATTCACTCTATTAAAAAATATTTCTAATTTACTTTAATAAATCGTTTATTGAATGAACGGGGTCTACGTTTTAAAGCAAAACATACAACAAAACGTGGTTTTGAGCTTTGATATCAGGTTAAGGCAGTCAACGAAAAGGTTATTTCTATGATAATATCAAAGTGAAGGCGGTCAGTATCAGATAAAGTGAATTTTTTAAAGTTACGCAGTTCATTCCTCATATTTTAGATTTGCCTAGATTAAGTGTAGCTGCGATATGAATTGGTGAGAATATAGCTGGTATTTTTCAAGTAGAGCAGTGAGTTGATACTAAAAAACTGAAAAACGCTCATCTCTGGTTCAGACCGAAAGGACAAAAGTTAAACTAAAGATTGGACATTTAACAAATTAAGTAGGAAAGAAATTAACTTTAAATTTCAAAAGTCAGTTGAAAAATAACAAAATACGATAATCATTCGTTAATTTTGCTTATTGCTAAACCACTTCAAGATTCATTATCACGCATATATTATTATTATTATTATTATTATTAGTGAAAGTTGGGTGGTTGGGTTAGACCCAACCTAGCACTTCGAATTAAATATGGAAAAGCCCAGTCTTAGAAACGAAGCGCAAGATTTGCTTCGCCGGGAAAGATCGCTCATTTCCAACCTATGCATACCAAGGCTCTCAAACCTTTGAGGCGCATAAGAATCACAGACACAAAGGACATGAGAGGTAGTTTCCTCCTCTGCAAGGCATGCCCTGCACAAAGGACTCTCACTGATACTAATCAGATGCAGATGTCTATTAAGCTGGCAGTGACCTAAAAGTACGCCCGTAACCACCCTTATAGTACTCTTAGAGAGCGAAAGCAACTCAGTTGCTCTTTTCATAGAAGACCCAGGAATTAACTCCTTGGCCTGCCTCTGACCTTCCGTCTCAAGCCAAAGCCTTACCTGCCTCTCAGTCATAGCACCAGGTTCAGCACCTAAGAACCAAGCCTCCACACCCACCTTGGCCAGAGTGTCAGCCATCTCATTGCCATGATGCCCCGGCACCCAATATAGTTGAACCATATTATGGGTGTCCAGTTCCGAAAAGAGATCCAAACAGCTAAAAACGAGCTTAGAAGTAATACTTAACTGATTAAGAACCTTAAAAGCAGCCTGACAGTCCGAGAAAATCTGAATAGTCTGGCCCCGATACTTCTTTTTAAGACAGAAGTCCACACAGAAGCAGATGGCTGAAATCTCAGCCTGGAAAACCGTAGCAAAAACGTCATGGCTCTAAGAGGAGCCAAACTTCTCATTCTGACAATAAACTCCAGCACCAACCCCTGAGTGAGTCTTGGAGCCATTCGTGAACAAAACAATTTCGCCCTTGGTTCCAAACATTTTGCCGCCAGACCAGTCTAAACGACTTGAAAAGTAAACACTTATCTGCTTTTCAAAGTGTATCTTTGTAGCCATGTTGTCAGAACCCAACAATAAGATCGGTAAGTGACCAGAATATACCCGAAACAATTTGGTGTGGCTGCACTCCCAATTAGCTGGCCTCCACCAACCACTATGCAATAACCGATGGGCACTCATAATTGCAACTTCCTCTATATAAAGATGAAGCGGTAGAATATTCAGGAGCACCTCTAAAGAAACGCTTGGGGCCGTTCTTATAGCTCCTGTAATGCTGACACAGGCCTGCCTTTGCACAGTGCGTAGTTCAGCCTAAACTGACTTAAGCACTACCCTCGGCCCCCAAACCACTGCTGAATATGTAAGCATAGGCGTGATTATCATGGTATAGATCCAATACACAAGAATTACATGTTTGCCTGATACTGAGGTCAAGATGTGGCTTCCATGTTAGTCTACTGTCGAGAATAACACCGAGGTATTTTACCTGAGTTGATTTGACCAGGATGATCCCAAAGTAAGAAATATCATTGAACAAGTCCTGCACCTTCCTTCGAGTGAAAGGAATCAGGCTCGTCTTGTCAGGATTGACGGTGAGGCCAACATCCCTTCACCAGCATTCCACAGAGATCGGAGCATTTCTCATCATTGTCGAAATGGTTCCTGGGAACTTCCCAGTAATTATCAATGCGACATCGTCAGCATAACCAAAGCCGCGACAGCCATCGCTGTTCAGCCTCACCAAGAGTTGGTCCACAACCAGGCACCACAGCAGGGGGGAAAGAACACCCCATGGGGGCAGGCCCGGCTGGTGGTAACCCTTAGCGAGGAAGATCATAAGAGTCATCTGTGTCAGTGACTTTAGGGTCTGGAAAGTGAACCTCTAACATATGTTTCAGTGTTTCCTTTCCAGAACTGGAGTAACTACCTACCCTCAACTTAATAGTATCTAGATGTTTTGTATTGTCATGTGTCATAATTTTTATTAATTTGGCTGTAGTAGGAATATCAGAGATACTCTCACAAAAATCCTTCCAGGAAGCCTGTTTGGCTTCTCCGATGGCCTTATGATAGGAAGTGAGGGTCTGCTTGTAGGCTGACCAATCACCCGTCCTCTTAGCTCTATTAAAATCTTACGAGAAGTTTTGTGAAGTCTACCAATCTCATTGTTCCACCAAGGAACTAACCTTGGCGGGTTGGTAGATGAGATTTGGCAGGACAGTTTGGGTAGTAGGAGTCGATTTTGGACTGTTGCATTTGATCAATAGCCATTTCAAGCTCCAGCACCGAGGAGAGCCTAGAGCCACATCCCCGTAAGTGAAGATCAAGGTCTACCCTATACCTAGGCCAATTAGTTGATCTAGGATTGCGTATTTCGGTAAGTACCTGGGCAGGTTTGACCAAAACAGAAAAACATATTTGCCTATGATCCGAAAGTGATGGTTCATTAGACACATGCCATTGTGTCACAGAGTGTAATACATTTTCTCTACACAGAGTTAAGTCAATAACCTCACTCCTGTTACAAATGTTGGTGTATTGTGTTTATTAAGAATATGAAGTTTAGTACTAACCAGATATTCCATTAAGTCATCACCGCGTTGGTTGCAGTAACTGCTGCGCCATGCAACGTGGTGAGCATTGGCATTGCACCCAATGACAAGCTTCTTGCCCAGTCTCTCACAGTGGTTCACCAGATTAACAAGCTCCTGTGATGGAGGGGACAAGGCATTATAGGGAAAATTGCAAGAAGCCATCATTAATTCGTCTTCTCCATCCGCTGATGAAGAGAAGATTTTTAGGGTGGCAGTGTCCCTAGATTGGTATAATGAAAGAGGAAGAGTGTGAATACCCTTTCGTATCTAAATACATGTTCTAGGAATAGCAGATTTGTAGTCAAAATAAACAGTACCTGCATTTTTGAGCGAAATTGAGCCCTAGGATTCTTCCATTATGGATCCAAGGCTGGTTTATGAGGGCCACGTCTAGGCCCCCCACAACAAACCTGCGACAGAGAACTGCCGAGGCTGCCTTACAGTGATGCAGATTAATTATTATTTTTTGGTTTTGTTTTTGTTTTGAGTTCATAAACTATAACACTAGTATGGAGGAAAGTAAGAGGTCATACCCCGGTAGTCCTCCTCCCGGGTGGAAGGCTAATTACAACGGGGTTTCGCTTGGTTCCCCGATATAAGAACGCAACCGTTAAAAAGCATTAAACAGCGTTTTTAATTAAAAACTTTGAACCAAATTTAGAATTAACCTGCAATAAATGTATGAAGGTACCTCTGTGGTAATGCCTTTAAAACCAAATAAATTTTAATTATTTCGGGACAAAATGTCCAATGAGCATTATGTCATTAAAATAATATTCAACTTTGCTCTTTTTAAAAACCGAATATGAAAAAATTAAAACACCAAGTAATTTAAAACGCGAATATAAATTTTAAATTTTGATATCAAAAACTAAAAACAACTGCAGTAGTTTCTTGCCACTTTATAGGTTAAAACGGAATTAACTTTTTTTGGATTTAACCAGACGCAATTGGACTTTTACGTAAAAATCAGTAAATGTATTATCTGGAAAATTGATCCCCCGGAAAATATTACCATAAACAGAACTGATGGAATATCAATACCATAGGAAATTTAATTCTTTGATGACACGTACAGCGTAGAATTGATCGGTGCATTTCGGGTAAACCATGAAATCGATCAAGTTTGGAAACTGCGTAGTTAAATCAATATAAGAGATAAATTTAATGGTGCAAGTAGATTTCACTGATAATGTCAGTCTTCTGGATTCTTCAACGAAATCGTTCAAAAATGAATTATCTCGTGCCAAAAAATTAAAAAAGAGCGAAAAACGTTTTGGATTGACCCAATTAGATTTTGATTATACCTTCTCTCGCTCGGTTTTCTGTGAAGTAATTCTAAAACGGGTAATGTTTGGTAAAAATATAAAATGCTAACGGTAATCGTGTAGGGGGCTGTTACCTCGCGTGGCATGAAAGGCTTGCCACCAAACTTCTACGCATTGTAACCCGGCCACCTGAATTAATGGCGATAAAAGTTTCTTGGATGATTTTGGCCTAAGGTGGTGCATTGGGTATTATAATTAGTATTATAAATTTTATTTCGTTGACGCCAGTCACGTTTATAATCATGATCGGTTGGTACTAATGTCACCGTGAAAATGAAAAATGCTGTTCGTAAACAATAAAATATCACATAAACATACTTTTGAATAATTTGGGACAAATAGTCTTTCAATAATAACGGAGCAGTATTGAAATGGAAAATGAATAATATTTTGGTTGTTATTTCTTGGATTGCTTTGTTTGCTATCGCTAACAAACTAATAAAACTTCTTCCGGGATACATCAGAGAAAATAAGCACGAATCAATATCGTGAACGTCCAACTTGAATACGGTGCCTTGCCTAATGGGAAGCGTTTAACAGTTTACGTTAACTCATATAAATATTTTGCTTAACCTCTTAAATTGTAAACCAATATATTTTGAACTTATTACTTCCAACCAGTATTGCAATATCTAACATTGACAAAAAAGCAAATGAAAATAAATTGTATATAACATTCTGAGTTCGATTTTATTGTCGGAAGAGGTCGTGTTAATAACGCATTGAATTTTCGCTAGAGACACACTTTTTGTCTTTAGTTGTCAGCTTCTTTTTAAATAAAGATAAATCTAAGACGTTACAGGTAAACAATTTTATTAATGGAATGGAAAATGTATATTTGCTTTTTAAAATATTTTTATTAATCTGAAATAATGAGTTCAGCCAAAGTATACAATTATTCCCATCGGTGTAATTTTTTAAAGTAATTTATTACATAAGCCACGAAAGCTCTGACTAGGGTGCATTTTTTATTGAATTAAACTTTTTTCTATATTTATAGAATCGAATATTTTGGCATTGGCCAAAAGACACTCTTGAAATATTGGTTTTCGGGTACAAATTACGAAAATGGCAAATTTCTCTCAGATTCGCTTTTGCGCTACTATGGTATGTAAACTATACAAAGTTAATTTCGGCGAAATAACTCATATAATAATGACGGGCTTCAGATCTATGGTTGATTTAACGTATTTGGCACTTGTCGATGGTATCCCAAAAATTTGATCAAAAGATTAGAATAAAAACCCGGAAAATGAGGGATTAGGTGGAAAAAAGCTGTTGTGGAATCACCTTCCCATTGTGACCATGACTGGATGAGTGTTTTAAATACGTCTTCGCCTAATTCGGAATTTCAAAAGGGCGGATGGGTTTATTTCGAGAAGTGTCTGCGATCTTATCAAATAAAGGGCGGTTTTAATTTCTGTAAGGTGGTAAAGCGTAGAGGATGCCGAAGTGTTATTATTTGCTGAAAAGTAACTTAAAAACATTATTTTATAAAGGAAGTTAATTTCTTAAATAAAAGTGTAATTTAATAATTATTTTCACATTAATTATTTTTCTAGAAACAAAAAAACTTCATTTTGACGGTTTCTACATTAATAATATTTCGATAAGCGTATAATAAATAATTACTAATCTAACAATAAAATGTATTTTCCTTCACATAATTTATCATGAATTTTATTAAAATAATGTAATACCTTAAATACATAGGTACCAATGTGGTTTGACGATAACGGTGATCTTAGCGTTACTGGCATGCTTTTGAGCATATATCAGTTGTTAATGACCAAATTAAATATAACGTAGGTAATCTTTACAATTACATTTAACTTCGTTAAAATTTCAAAACCAACTGTCATTTTGTGCAGCCTTCAGAGAAGTCCCTTTTTTACAACTGAAAATAAATTTGAGAATGATGATTCATCGAGTGAAGAAGATGCCACAGATATAAGTCCACACCGTGAAAAACCATTGCTCGGATTTTTAGTGAAAAATGTAAGTTACATTAATACAATTCTACGTTTGTTTATGACCAGATAGTGGTTTGAAGCAGCTGTTTAAAACAAAATATATTCAGAAAAATTGTAAATTTTTAATTTGGAATGAACTTACTCGAGTAATTGTTGAAACCTTTTATCACTCTCAAAAATTATTTGAGATAGCCACGAAGGTAAGCGAAATCTAAAAATGGATAAATTTCCGAGTACAAAACTTTCTAGTACAAAACATTTTGATCGTTTATTTCAAAACTGTCCTTTCAGCTTTCAGATGTTGCACTAATTCCTAAACCATTGGATCATCAGGCTTTCGAATTCGTGGAGTACTCAGCAGCATGTTTCCGAGAATCCTGGAAGATATATTCCCAAGAGTCACGTTTAAAACGTTCGCGTATTTTAGATGTTGTTCATTTTGTTGATTCTAAAGTAAGAATTGCAATCAAATTGCATGATATCAATATTGGAATTCACGACTATTAATATGGCTATGCGGAAATAACTTTGTTATATCCCAATATTAGACATTAAACACTTTTGATTAGCTGGAAGTTGAAAATGACGCGAAGGAAACACTTTTGATTAGCTGGGAGTTGAAAATGACACGAAGAAAACACTTTTGATTAGCTGAAATTTGAAAATAACGCGAAGGAAACAATTTTGATTAGCTGGGAGTTGAAAATGACGCGAAGGAAACACTTTTGATTAGCTGGGATTTGAAAATGACGCGAGGGAAACACTTTTGATTATCTGGGAGTTGAAAATGACGCGAAGGAAACACTTTTGATTAGCTGGGATTTGAAAATGACGCGAAGGAAACACTTTTGATTATCTGGGAGTTGAAAATGACACGAAGAAAACACTTTTGATTAGCTGGGATTTGAAAATGACGCGAAGGAAACACTTTTGATTAGCTGGGATTTGAAAATGACGCGAAGGAAACACTTTTGATTATCTGGGAGTTGAAAATGACGCGAAGGAAACACTTTTGATAAGCTGCGAGAGAAATAACCAATACATTCCCATGAAGTTCCCTTTATGATCAATTGTTTACTAGTAACCTTGTTTATTTCCAGATTTGGATATTGCTCTTGATTTCATTAGCGATTGTGTCTCTTTTTGAATACCTCGCAAAACGCAAATTTGAAAAATCAAACATTAAATACTACGAAGTTTTCGTCGACGTATTACGAATAATTTTGCACCAAGGTGACTTTATCAGATATATGGAAAATTCGGAAATTACAAATTTTTATATTGTATATGCATAGTAGTTAATAATAAACAGGATCTACAATGATATGTACACACAGACTTAATAACCATAAACTTAATTGCCCCGATATCTTAATTTATTAATTTTAATTGGGGAGTTTTTTGTTCTTAAGCTTTTTTATCTAAATGGTACTTAGACTCGCACTGGTTATATTTAATCGAATAATTTTTATAAATTATTTAAATGAATTATTTAACGCTCAAAAGTTGAAAAAAAATCAAATTAAGTTGACTGAATGTATCTATAGCCTTTTCCTATATTTAAATGTGACATTTAGTATTACCCTTTAACCAAAACGTTTGCGTTCGTCATGAATAATGTATACCGTTTTATATATGCGTACTTAACTTAACATTTCTGGTACACAAAATATATATTAACCACAGTAGCTAATGGGTGACTTTGGAAGAAATTACCATGACCCATGAAACGTTTGGTCGTACGTACAAATATTTTTATTTTTTTACTTTTTTTCATGGTGTGCCCCCCCCCCCCCCCCCGAAACAAAATCCTGGCTACGCCACTGCCATGACCCCTAATATTGAGGGAGCGATTTTTAGCCAAATTTTATTCCAATAAAGCGTATGGGGCATCATTTTTAAGGTTAAAAAGAGTGTAAAATATTAACTTCTCATTTTGAATAATTCGCATTTAAAGTAACGTAAAGACAACATTTTTGAATATATTCGGGTTCCTCACTTAAGATTTAGTTTGAAACACAATTTTGACTAGGCCAAAGTTTTAATTTAAAAAAACCCCGTGTGGCCGTATAAGAGTATTTTTTTTTTTATTGGAACCCACCAATGATCTTGTTATATTGCCAATTAAACTATAAAGCCTTCCGACAGGGTACATAAATTGAACCAGTTAATCGTCAAATTCCATATATGTATCTTACACTTTTAGGATGTGAAAATCGATATCATGGATACCAGCCAGGAAATTCACAAATTCATTTTCGATTTTATTCTAAGCAGCATCCTAGTTGATAAGAGGTAATTTAAAGAGTTTGTATCTTCCTTTTCCGAGAGAAATTAAGCTTGATGAAAATGTTAATCTATAGGAATGAACAAATGAAATCTCTGCTTACCTTTTATAGTGTAAGCAAAAGCTATTCGTTCTTCTTAAATGACTGACGTATCATTTATTTCGTCTTCAAAGACGTTAATGAATTCAATGTTGGAAAAGGATTTTTTGCAAAATTCAAACATGTCTACCGGGTTTAATGTTTGATCGGAAAGTGTTCTCGGAAGGCTTGTTTTAGCCGTTGTTAGAGATCGGCGTTTGAATAAGAAATTTGCCAATTATTTATTTTTATTTATAACCGCAAATTATCCGAAAAATATACGAAAAAACCGACTATTTTTGCATGTTAATCGTTGTTTATTCGTATAAAATGTTCATAAAAACAATTAACCCAACTTTTTATGGTTAATCGAAATTTTGCCGGTTAATTTATTCGTTCCGCCGACCTCTAGCCGTTTGCCGTTTAGCCGTGCCTCGAATTCCATCACATGTGCCCTTCCCGTGCGATGTTCCGTTCGTGGAGATTTCAAATAAGTTCATTCTTGTAGATCAACATTTTGTTCTAGCTTCGTTTATCTCGGAAATGGAAGAGAACAAACTCTTGAAAGTATATCTTATCAACTCAAAAGCTGTTGAGAATAAAAACGAATCTGTATTTGTGAATTACGAGAAACAAGAGTTCTTGGCTGGTATCCATGATGGAGAATTTCACGTTGGAAAAGTGTAAGACACATAAACGGAACTTGAAGATTTACTGATTGCATTTATGTAACTTGCCGGAAGGCTTATTAGTTGTTATTGTCCCAATAAACAAGATCATTGTTCGTTTCCAATCGAAAATATATTATGCAAAAAACAATGTTCTTTCTTGGTAAACCGTAAGTACGGCGTAAAAGATAAAGATATGATAAAAGATAATGAAGCTTATTGGAAGTATTTAGCAAAATAAATAAATGTGCTAGTTAAAAATTAAAAAAAAATTGATTTATACTGCCACATAGTGGTGGTTTTTATTTTTTTACTTGAAAACTAAAACTTTTACCTAGTCAAAATTGTGTTTCAAACTACATAATAAGTGAGGAACTTGAAAAAAATATCTTTTTCAAAAAATAAAATGGCCTTTTTTCAAGGTCAATGTTCAAAATATTAAAAATGGTTTTTCTAAACTTAACTCTAAATGCGGATTTACAATGAGAAGTTAATATCTTTTACACCCTTTTTCCTTTAAAATGATGCCCCGTACGCTCTTCTGAAATAAATTTTGGCTTAAAAATCACTCCCTCAATATTAGGGGTCAACGTAATTTCACCAAAAATGATCATGGCGTAACTAGCAAACTAGGAAACGGATCATCACGACAATTTCAGAATCTTGTTTTTTACCACATTAATGCTAAGGAGGTGTTTTCAGGGTTATCTAGAAATATAGGTTACCCTAAACTTGCTGGTACAACTGTACTGTTTTTTGTCACAATAACAATCAATTATATTTTGTTCTTATCTATATACATCAATTTACTTAGATATTTATTTTTCTTTATTTTTAGGCAATGGCGTAGTGTGTTACTGTCGTTTTGCGTATAGAGGTTTTTGGTTATTATCGTTTTATCTGATTTCATCCGGTTACGTTAGCGTACTTTCGTCGTGGCTGACTTTACCCATCTCACTGACATACTACGCGAAATTGGAGGATATATTTTTCAAACCAGCTTTATGGGTAAGAACTAACAAAAATACAAGTGACCTTTCAAGGTGCTCTTTAACCTTAATTTCTTTTGTTACTTTCCAGTAAAAAATATTTCCTATTCAGCAAGTGTTAATTTTAAAACTATAATAATAGATTTATAGTTTTCTGGCAAAATAATTTTTGAATGTTATTGGTATTGTTCTAATTTATTATAATACATCCATTAATATAGATCCGGTTACAGTCTTAACCCCAGGGGCAGGAAATTAGGCTCAGCCTCAGGCAACTGTGAGCTCTGCATTCTCGCTGTATGCATTGACAGCACCTATGGCGTCTTATCTAGAACGAGCTCTCATTGGTTGTCAGCGGACAAATCAAAGAGCAGAATTTAGAGGCGATAATTTTAGTCCTACCTCTACCGTTACCCCATACATAAATGTGTTGCCTTTTTTTCATGGGGTTGTATGTAGAAAATCATAAATGTTCCTCATATTAAGTTACATAATAAAAATATAATTTACAAATATGATTTCTTAAATGTTTCGAGGTGACGCGAGATATATCAAAAGCCTTTAGCGATTTTTCGAAGTAGAAAGCAAAAGTTTACAATAATAATCGTATTACATATGCAGGATATATTTATGTAAATTTGAGCTCTAAACGCCATTTTAGTAGAAATTGTTAAGATAAAATGGATAGGTGGAATTCAAATTTCATTGACCACGAAAAATTGGACTTAGAAAGATATAACTTTAATACTTATCCTTTAAGCGCTTTTCTTACACGCAAAAAAAGACGGTTAATGGAAAGTTTTCCACGCTAAATTAGTTTTACCTTAAATTTATTTTTTATATTT
Source organism: Leiobunum rupestre (assembly GCF_980474605.1). Lineage (NCBI taxonomy): Eukaryota > Metazoa > Arthropoda > Arachnida > Opiliones > Sclerosomatidae > Leiobunum > Leiobunum rupestre. The sequence continues at coordinate 22,161,398 of NC_143385.1, read as the reverse complement.
TATTGCATAGATGAATCAATTGGAATTTCCAAAAAATGTCTACGAGGAAGCAGTCAATCGCTATAGAATTTGGAAGCTGGACGAAACGCCATGGGAAGATATAGAAACTGATCGTGGAATAAATAAAAAACCAGGTGCATATGTTATGCCTGAGAAAACATCAAAGCTTCAAGCTTTGTTTTCCGATACATGCGGAATCCCAAATCTCGAGTGCCAGGAAGTGGTAAGAGAGTCGTACCATTTCATGGTGCGCAGAGGAATCGATAAAGTTTTCAAAGTGAAATTTTTTAACATGTAAGTCTCTTATTTCTGAAATGTTTTTGTTTCACTCTCTTGAATCTCGAATAAAATTTTATATATTAACGTGAAGAGCGGTGATATGATAAAGGAAAATAAATTAATCATAATGATCAAATAATCAGCTAGGCTAATACCCAGGTGGCCTGTTTAGAATGCGTAGGAGGGTGATGGCAAGCCCTTCAAGCCAACAGCTCCCTAAACTTACTATTACCATTGACCTATACCAGTTTTATGGGAAGGGAAATCCCCTTTATCCAGTGGGGAGATAACTTACAGACTCAACGCTGAAGGAGTGGTTCCGAATTCTCAACGAATGCAACAAGCTGTCAGGTGCGCGCGTGTGAGTTGCGATTGTGAACAATGAGTAGTAAAAAAGTGTGAGTGTCGTCATTCACTCTTTTGTACTGGGAATAAAACGGATGCACCTCGGACAAAGAGAGATAGTTAAGACCAGATCTAACTAACTCGTGTCGGCTACCGAACAATAAGAGCAATCATATCGTGATAAAACTCCAATAATTTATGGCACTACCCCATATATACAGGGTGTTACGGATATGAGTACCGAAACTTTCTATATGCATTCTATGGGTCTCTACGAGTAAAAAATGTCTAATAGACATGGGTCCTAAAGTGCTTCGTTTCAGAGATATGGGCTCCCAAAAACTACATAAAACAACCGGACACAGCCTTAAATCTGGCAAACAATATTCTTCCTTCGTCCAAATTGTTTTCATAAAACTATCAATTGTTTTTTATCCGGCCGCGAGAAGCACTTTACGACCCCTGTTTTTCAGACATAATTTACTAATAGAGACCCATAGAATGCATATAGAAAGTTTCGGTAATCTTCATTTGATCGGCCCAGGCATTTTTCGGAAAACCTATACCTTCTAGAAATGTGCAATTTTCAGTATGTTCTCTCTCGGTGGAAATCGTTGTTAGTTGTGAATTTCAGAAAAATCGTGAAATTATTCACGGTTTTAGAATTGGCAGTTTTTGAAAGCTAGGTGTTAGACGAAAAGTTTCAATGAGAAAGTTGTAGAGCATACTCGAAAACCATTAATGGAGTTGGTATGGTCAAAATCGTGCATTTTGTCAATGAAATAAAGGTCATGAAAAATAACAAGTTGGTACTACTTATATGTTTTTACGCCTCATGTTATTGTAATGATTGTCTGTGAAAAATGAACATGTTTTGAGCCAAATCATTGTTTAACTTTTACAAATTAAGTGTTAGAACAAGTGCAATTAAGGAATTACAGAAAGTTTTTTTTAAAATACGGTTCAATAATGCCCCCGTCTGCTGCTATACAAATCCGTACACGATGAAGCTTATTCTGGAACGAACCATGGACTATACATATGTAGTAACGGGTTGGAACGCTGCATTAATTGTCTGGCACTTGTCGTCTTCACAAGTGACTGGCGTCTTGTCTACTTCCTCCTTGACGAATCCCCACAGATAAAAGTCCACCGGTGTCAAATCTGGGGACCAAGGAGGCCATCGCACTGGACCATTCTTCTCAATCCAACGCTCAGGGAACTCAGAATTGAGGTATTGCACCACATGTCGTTCCTGGTGATGAGGTGCACCGTCATGCCAGAACCAAAGGCGTGGCAGGTAGACTAAAGGGACATCTTCCAATTCTTCTGCTACTTCATTTCGTAGACACGCCAAGTAGATCACTCCATTCAGCCGTTTCGGAAGAAAAAATGGTCCAATGACGCGATCTCCTAGTAGACCTCCCCAGACGTTTAAGCGGAATTGTACTTAATTGTGATGTGAAAATCCCAAGTGCGGATTTACATCGCTCCACCTATCGTTATTCGGCGGTTAAATGGGCCGTCCCTTCCAAAGGAACACTCGTCAGACACCAGGATCAAATGGAGGAAATCTTCGTTGGCATCCGCCACGGTACTGAACCAGTTATCGAAATCCAACCTAAGGCGCTGATCACCATCGTTAAGTGCTTAGTGGAGCAGGGCACGAAATGGGTGAAATTTATGGTGGTTAAGGACCTTCCAGACATAATGTTTTGACAAGTCCAAATCGGAGCATGCCATTCTTATACTTGCTCGGGGGTAAGCGGAGATTAGTGTGGTGATTTGGTTGACTGTCAGGATAACGTAGAGACAATGTTTTTCAAAACAAGCGGTGGCACTTTCAATAATAAAACAGACCCACATTTTAAACGAATCAGAACATGTTCATATTTCACAGACAATCATTACAATAACATGAGGCGTAAAAACATTTGATTAGTACCAACTTGTTATTTTTCATGACCTATATTATTTCAGGGACAATTCTAACTGTATTAAAGGTGTTCGAGTATGCTCTACAACTTACTCATTGAAAGCTTTCGTCAACCACCTAGCGTTCAAAAACTACAAATTCTAAAACCGTGAAAAAATTTCACGATTTTTCTGAAATTCACAAATAACAACGATTTCCACCGAGAGAGTACATACTGAAAATTTCACATTTCTAGAATTTATATTTTTTGAGAAAAATTCCTGCGACGATCAAATGAAGACCTCCTGTATATATAATACATATATAAATCCATTAGTCAAGGTAGCATTAATATGTATTAATATACCGTACGAGGGTATATAAATTTTTAGTGTATGTAGCATTAATAAACGGTACATGTGTTTACAAATTTCTAGTGTATGTAGCATTTTAGGGTCGGGCCGACGCAGGCTTGTCTCTAAAAAATAGAGGTCGGCCGACTGTCGGACCACTTCACTCCGTTTGTTCGAAATGTCCTAGTATAATAATGGTCGGCCGACCGTCGATCGACTAGAAAATTTTACTCTATATGGATATATAACCGACTCTTAAATTACTGTTGGCCAAATCTGAAATAACTCTGAGCCGACTTCAAGTAGACAGATTAGCGACTCCGAAAACACGTTCGGCCGTCTTTAAATAGACACATTTTCGACGTTGTGCCAACGAAAAATTTAGCAGTATTTCCGACTCAGACTAAAAAAATGTACCTATTTGATTTCCTAAAAGATATTTAGCTGTGATTGTATTTGTAACTTTTTTTTAAATTTGTAAACATTAATCAACGATTTATCGCAATTTCACAGAGCTAATCCAAACAATTTAAAAGGCAAAATTGGTTTAAGTAGTGCAGAGACGTTTTGCGATCCTGTTAATTTTAACAGGATCACAATTTAGCGATTCAGATTTAGCGAGATGTTTATTTTGCGATCCTCGCAATCGAAATCGCGGTGCAGAGGCGTTTTAGCGATTCCTGTTAATCGGCGACGCTGTTATTTTTACGAATTTTTATACCAAGTCACGGACCAATAGGAGAGCTCGATTTTTGACGCAAAAAGCTATCACGTGGTTATGCTTGGCTTGCATTTGACGATGAAATCCTAGCTCTTCTAATTAATAATTTTCTTACTCTAATTTTATGATTAGGTATTAGAAATTTAATACTTAAATCCGTTATTTTATTAAAATATTTTTATATTATATAGCCACGAAGGGAAAGCAAATCAGTTTCTGAAGAATGATAGGTTATCCAAAATCTTTTTAAAGCAAAAAATAGTGCATGAAAATTAGTTTCTTCTTATTATATAATTTGCTTACTCTTATTATTTATTAAATTGGTTGAATTTATTACACAGCATAATGGTTTTGTTATTTTCAAAATATATTTTTATAATATGGTTGGTACACCAATAAAATAACGAATGAAAATAAGTTTAATTACTATTATAAGCCAACATTTTCCGAAAAGAATTCTGTTAGAAAATGAGCCGTATCATTTGGTTTTTAGGAAAATATTTATTTCAAAACTTAGCTGATAACAATTAAAATAAATCTAGTTATAACATAAATCAATAAAAAAAACAGCAATTTCACGAGTGTACAAATATTGGTAATTGTCTAATGCAATTTCTAGCGAAATATCCTATATTGATCACACGTAAAACAATGGTCCTGCTTTTAGATATAAGTTGTTGTTCTACTAGTCCAGGTATAAATTGTAACACATGATATACGCGTGTAGAATTAACTGACACACACTTTGAAGGTAATACCGAGGGGTCGGACATTTACCAAAATCCCGTACCCTTTGTCTAAAATCGCAAAATCTTTTAACTCTCTCTATGGTAAATTAACATTGAAATCTCAAAATCACTTAATGTAATGAAAAAATCGCCAAAATCTCTACGAAATCCCGTACAAAATAATGGCAAGTGTCCAACCCCTCGGGTAATACATCAAATTGGCTCGGTAAGCTCTTGATGCATGCCAAATAAACTTGAATATTCCAATACTTTTATCGCAACTCCTATAGTCTACCTGAGGAAAGGTTTCTCTTGGTAGATGAATTGGTATAAACGCTGGTTGATAGTTAAAGATCTTTGATACACCGAAAAAATTCACCATGTCATTACGGACTCATTAGTTAAAACCCACAGCATACAATACCAGACAATAAGGACCTATAAATAAACCAAGGCTTAGAATGCACCCAAAGCAGTAATGTATAAGATTCCCTATTATAATTTATTCTTACCTGTAAAATTGCTAAGAGTGGCGGGCTTATTTTACTTTTTAGTGTTTCGTAAATCGTGATTGTGGTTAGGCCTTGGCTCTGACAATAATTCGACAAAAACATTTTCGGAAAGCGATAATGAGCTAGAAACTCAAATTTTAATAATTTAAAAGATTCTGACCTATCGTGTTGTGTTATTTATCTTATTAAAGTAGGTAAAAAGCGTTTAATTAAACCATTTTCTCAATATAAATTATACACTAGAGCCCTGCCTCGCTAATGAAAGTGTTTTTATCTCGATCACATGACCATAGTAAAGTCCCCTCAGCTCACAGCGATCCCATGAAATCATTTCAAGTCCACAAGCTTCATATTAACTATCAGTTGGTTAGATCCCAAGAAAAGCGCAGGTTTTCCAAGGTTGCCGCCATAAGGTCGCAGGGGCACCTGGCCATTTCCGCTTGGAGACAAAAAAGAAGGTAACCTCGAGACTCCCTGGCATCCCCCCCCGCAACCTCGAGCGACCTTTCGTAAATAAGAAGACGTCATACGTACCATGACAGGACACGAGTCTTAGGTACACCAATGACCCCCGTAATGGGAGGTCACCAAATACTTTTTGTTTTCAACTCCGCCCTAAAATCCCCGGAACAAAATCAAGAGACAGAGCCCCAAAGAGACAGAACTGGACAGAGCTCGGCTTGTGCCAGAACTCGACTTGTACCAGGAAGGAAGGAAGTCCACCTTCATTACCCGGAGAACTCTGCTTCTCGGGCAAGAGAAGAACCAGGTCGAAATAAATATAAAATAATGTGCGATGAAGTCGCGCTTAGATATAAATTAACCCTCAATGCAACCCTCATGATCAGAACAACCCTCGCTGATTGCCTAGATGACTCCCTAGCCTAACCGTACATTTCAGACCGAAACCCGAAGTACCTACGCCCCCGTCAGCTTGAAAAGTAAAAGAATATAGGAAGAAACCCGCAATCTGGCCGCCAAACCATAGACGAGTAAATAAAGAGAATTAGAGAAAAGTGTGAATTAAGAAACGGGTAAACAAGCAGCCCTGTAAAGACGTCCCGTTCTGTGAAGTGCGTGTGTCGGGCATCTTACGTAAGCGGAGGAACGAGAAAACCTGTTAACGGTAGAGTACCCAGAGTCGAAATACGAAGTAGCCAGTGAAAAGTAGAGAAAAAATCTTGAAAGAAGGCTTAATCCCTCGCTATTGTCCAAGAAAAGGATTTAAGACAGGTCCCCTCGAGGTTGAGAGTTCATTCTGCTTTTTGTATTTATACAGTTCGGATTACTTTTCCATTCGCATTGTGCCCTCGCTGTTGCCACTTTTTGAGTTAATTATTGTCATTGTTTAATTGTAGAATCTTTAATTGTAGTGTTTATTATTATTTGGTGTAGGTGTATATTAATTTCTGTCCCCTCCGTCCTTCGAGCCCAAGATGCCCGAGAGTAGGGATACCGGAACCGATCCCATAGAAAATAGTAAGAGATCGTTTCATTAATAAATTTAAGGTCAAGAGCGTATTTTTAGGTTTAAGTTCCCCCTTGTATGTTGAAAAAGTTAAAAGAACCATAGAAGAGATGGCCTAACCATCATTAGAAGCAAAGTAAAATTATCCCCTCAGTTCTCCCCGCAATTTGTTCATTTTTGTATTTTTGTGTTTTTTTTAATAAAATTAAGTGTTAAATAAAGATTTTTCTTTTATTTATTTTCCCCGTATGTAACCCCCTCTATTAGATTTAATTCACGCCACGAAAGGCCACGACTCGCATTTTGTCGCCATCTTCCCCCGCCTTGGTGAATTAATATCTTTGAGCAAGGGCTAGGAATATTTCCGTCCATCAATTGTATGACGATTTCCTAAAAACGTTATTCAATCTGCCATAGTTTTTGCGAGCTTTTCGGCGGCTAGCGACTGCTCAGGACCACTCGCAAAATACACAGAGCGACTTATTTCAAGGAGACCCCAGCCCTTTCTCGTAAATTAGCGATACTACGAACGGGCCTTAAGTTGCTTAACAATCACTCGAACTACCCACGGTTATGTTGTTTATTTTTAAAATATTATTGTAAGCCTTCAATGATAACCTTGGCTTGATTTTTTATATAAATGATTTTGACCCTTAAACAAGTATGTGTGTACGCCCCAGAACCTGTTTCCCCAGTAACCACGCGAGTGTGTATTATTAATAATGTTTCTTTTAGCCCTAGAGTCAAGCGAGTAAACCCGGGCTTATTTTACTAAATGTGGAGTGTTAGATATGCTGATAAGCTTATTGAGTGAAACGTGCTCTCTTTTACGAAACCAATCTTTTTATTTTTAATTCTTAAGAATTGCTCTTACAGCATAGGCTTATCCATTAATAATTCCTCTACAAGATGAACATAGGCTTAAAACCAATAGTAACGCATTGTAACCTGGCCACCTGAATTAAAGGCTTTAAAAGTCGCTCGATGACTAAGGCCTAAGGTGGTGCCTTGGGTATTAGCCTAGCTGATTATTATTATTATTATTATTAGTGCAATGTTTTCAGTGGGGTTTCTCGACATTAATAAAACCGTCTTAGGTAGGTTCAAAACTTGCAACTATTGATCATGGAGTGTATAGTACGCACGCTAAATATTTAAAATTGTTGATGATTAATTTCACAACGAAATTTAAAAGAAAGAAAACCTTCTACAAATCAGTTTTCTAATTAAACTGAAATACGTATTCTTCATATTGGTTTGGAAGCAAATAATTTGTTTCAAAATGTTTAAAGCAGTTTTCACCGGTTATAACGGAAAGGACCTTTTTAAAAAAAAATAAAATAAAAAATTATTATTTCCTTTTTCCTAACATAAGTTGAAGGCACTGACATAGCAAAATAGTTATAAAGAATGAAGGAGGGTCTCAATAATTACAGGGACTTATTAAGGTTTATTTAATTATAGTAGAAATTATGTTTATTTCAGGCATGGTATTAAAAGAGGAAACTTTATTTTAAACGAGACGTTTCGAGCTGAGGCACTTTTTCAGTCATTCGTTAGTTTTACTTTTATTTAAAATTCCATCACGTGCCAAATTCAAGTTCTAATATCACGTGAGCAGATTAGTTCAACGTGTTAAATAATATACAAACGTTTTTCTAATTATAACAAATTTAATTTAAAGTTGTTATATTTAGATGTAAAAGAGGCATAAAAATTAATAACAAATTAAGTATTTAATAGGCTCTAAACAATTTTTGATCCATATTGTAAAAGGTATTACACTAAAGGATTAATCTCGTTTTAGCATTCAACGATACGTTGAAGCTGGATTACCGGAAAAAGATTTTCTAAAGCTAATGGAAGAAAAACCCCATTGCTGGAAAGCGATTGAAATTGGTCAAGACTATTCGATAAAGGCTCTAACCATCGAAATGTGTTTTGTTGCTTTCGCCATTCTGATAATTGGTCTAGTAGTCTCCTTATTTGTTTCATTAGTTCAAAATGTCACTAACATACTATGTAAAAAGGCCCGTGACCAGTGATAATTAGCAGCTTTATATAGCTAAACGTAATTAGCACAGATTTACAATAAAACATCACCTTGATTATTTTGCACCTAGGAAATTTAACAAACCTCGCCACTATAGGTATTGTCAGAAAATTGTTTACACATTTTTGAACTTTTAATAAATAAATATTTAAAATATAAGATATTGTGAAGGAAAGCGATTTGTTACCCACTCGGCTTCGTCTATGTACTATAATTTCACGAGAAGCACAAATCATAGGCGACATTGCAAAGGTGCCAGTAGGATCTGGTTTAATGTTGCTATGTACATGTACAGTATAGCTAAGTGAAGATCAAATAGACCTGCGCATCTCGGCTCCATGAAGCCATTTAATAAGAAATCTTAATTTGTATCTTGTTTAACCGAAGATAAAAAAACTATTCGTTGCTGTTTTTTAAAAAGTAAGATTTGGTTCTAAAAAACTCTTTTTTAAATGGTTTATTTTTTGTTAAAACTGCAAGAAAAACGTCAATTAAAAGATCCCTTAACTAAATATATGCCAAGACCCACTAGATCTTTAAGAAGTATCGGAGAAAATAATCTTTCAAAGCGTTATTTCAACAAAACGTTTTTTGCAAGCTTTGAAGCAGAATCCTTGTTCCTGTAATTTGTTTCTATAAATCGATGTTAGTTGATTAGGAACTACATGTTCTCCGTGTAAATTCAATAGTTAAATTAAATATATTAACATAATAAAACAGCAGATTTCAGAATTTCTACTTGCAGCACGGAACGAATTTAATAAAATGCTTTGCTGTTAAAAAAGTAAAATTTTTAGTTAACCGTAGTTAATTTAAAATTTTAATTATTTCCTGAAATATAAGTTTAAAAACACTAAAACGTGCTTCCTCATTATTAAAAGAAAATATTCGTCAATGTTATAACAACAATATTTCTTAAATGTTATATGAAATATTTTGCTTAGTGTAATACGAAATTTATTCCTCATTGTTATATGAAATATATTGCTCAATGTTATATGAAATGTAACACGTACAAAATTAATTTCATTACAATTGCTTTTCAAAAAGACCACCTTGGTCTTCGATTCATGTATGATTCTTAAGCCCGTTGAAATATTCCAGGCGAGTTACGGATAGTTTTACAAGCATCAACTACGTGTATTAGTCGTAGGTCATCAATGTCGCGAACTTTAGTCTTGTTTACCAAGTCTTTAATGTGTCCCCAGAGATAAACGTCGGGAGGGGTTAAATCAGGAGGTCGAGCGGGTCACACAACGGTCCCCCTCCACCAATCAATCTTTAAAGAAACGCCTCATCAAGATAAGCTCTTACTTTTCGGCTGAAGTGTGGTGGAGCGCCATCGTGCTAAAACCACATGCGCCTTATCGTTTTTAATGGTACGTCATCCACTAATTCTGGTACAGTATCAAGTAGAAACCTTAAATACTCCTCACCATTTAACCGCGGTGGAAGAGAAGACAGGCCCTAGTAGAGTGTTAAAAATAGTTCCACACCAGACATTGAGGCTAATTTACTGTTGATGTGATCTTAAAGGATCCTCTTCGATAAACCTTTTCGTAAATCAACCAAAATAGTATAAAATTAGCCGGTGCAAAATGTATACGCTAGAGCTCTATCGTGGTCAAGTGAACGAGGGCATTCATGATCTACGGCTCCGAATCCTTGCCACCAACAATCAATCCTCTAAAATACCACAGTTACGAGTTTATTTACCAGTACAGTATTGTCTGGGAAATAAATTAAACCCTTTAGAATGGGGATGGAAACTCGAAAACAACGTATTCACTATCGCTTCTAACGATTATCTGAATAAGGTAAACTGATTACTATATCTCATATAAGATATTTTTGCGATAAACAACCTGATTTATCCGGCTACTTGTACCCGTTTTTAATTGACCGGCGGCTATCGGGTACTTTTATTTGGTTTCGGTAACCGACAAGACCACAAATATAGTAAGAAGTTTTTGTATCAGATAAGCCCGTAGATATCGGTCTTCATGTTGTCTACATTTAGACATCTAGTTAAATGTTTTATATCCTTTAAAATTTTTCTATGGCAACAAAAAATTGGCCTAGTTCCACCAAGCCAATATAAAGATACACTAAAATAGTATATCCGCTGTTATCGCGGATTAAAAATACAATTTAAAAAGCAGATCAACCCGTGATAGAGATGAGCGGGCCGCACGAAATCCGTCAAAGCCCGCGGGTCGAATAAGGTCGGCCCGTTGCTTACCCAGGTGGATATTTAAAAAACCTTGCGTTTTGAAACAACGTTCGGGCGGACTCCCTATCAGACAAAATAAAAGCGAGCACGGGCAGGTTCACTGATTCATTGAAACAAGCGTATGTTGGCATACGGTGTTACGCCCGCGGGGTATTTCGGGCGTGGGCTAGAACCCCACAAACCTCCACGGGCAGGTAATTGGGTACGGCGCGAGCACTTATTTTGGGTCGGATTATGAAATAGCAACATATATTGGGCGCGAGCTTGTAACGTACAAATTTAACAGTCGCAAGACGGTATTACAACAACAGTGCAGAAACCTATATTGTTATGGCGGTAACTGCCCGCGATATATATCGATTACACATTAATTAATAATATTGCTTTACGTCATTTACTTGGACCAAATATACTCGTCTGGCTTGGCTGTACTAGCAACAGCGCAATTTTAGAAATAACTTATATTAGACGATATACTTTAACGTCGATGTTCCGTCATCTACAGTTAACAAAAATATAGTAATAAGAAACGTAGACGCAGTGTCCTACCTTAGAGCGAGACTCAAGCGAATCTAAATACCTTTATTTGAGAGAAAAGAGTTTTAAGTTTTAAATCTAGAAAAATAACAATGATAATTGTTGTAAGTTCAATAAAGACTTCAGTATACAATTGAAAGCATATATTTAATAACATAACTAATCGTGGCTGCAGCTCTCTGAGCCGTGTCTACAAAAAGTGCCTAACTTCCCAACGCTCACACGCCCCCTCACCTCTGCGCTCCAATAGCGCCATCTCTAGTTAACCTATCAACATCTCCCCTTCTTCTTAACTTGAACATGTACAGAGATTAAATATTTAGTTACATTGCATTTATAGTCTATATTTATGTATAACGACTTGGCTGGGCTATTTTGGAACGGTCCCGTAGCTGGTGGTGGTGAGGGTCCAAATGGTCTGGGAATTGACCATGACTAGGTTAACGTTGACAATCCCTTTGCTGGAGTGCTTCCCGTCTGTTCCATGTAGTGACCTTCTGCGCCGTAGAAGTTCTCTGGGCTGTCTGCTCTTTCCTGAACCCCCTCTGCTGGGTCGTCCGTTCGCTTCTGCCTGTGGATGTTCCAGCCTGGTAGAGCTGTGATATTCTGGGCCACCTGGGAATTGTTAGCGCTCCTTGTGGGACTTTGGATACGAATCCTGACGAATTGTTTTTCTCTGGCTTTGCTCTTTCCTTGTATGGGTCTATTATAACTCATTGGCTCTTCTTCCTTCTCAACAGTCTGATGAGGCCACTTCGACTGGTGCTCTTTATCCCTCTCGTTGTTATGTGTTATTTCGTGTAGGTGATCTTCGTCGCCTTCTTCATGATGTACTCGTACATATAAACTGGGAGCGTCATGTGTTACAAGATTCGGCTGTTTCCATTTCGTCCTACCCTTGTCTGAACACATTGGCGCTCTGTTTCTCCTGTCTGTTGCCTTAGCTTGGTCCCATATTTCGCGTTCGGTAGTAGTTGTCTCTCTGTTGTTATCGGGGCGGAGATGCCACCGATTCCTTCTATAGGTACGACCATTCTCTGCCTTTACCAGGTATGACCGTATACCAATTTTCTTAGTACACGTTACTGGGATCCATGGTGTATGTGATTTCCGGGGGTCCATCCTGAGGGCTTGTCCTGTGTAGAGTTCGGGGAGGTCCTCTATTGTAGTATTTGCATACGACTCTGCTCCTCCTTGCTATACCCTGTGGGACCCCTTTTATTACTTCAGGCTTTAACTTATCTCCAGGTAGTGGTAACAGTGTTCGTGTCCTCCTTGAAAACAGCTTTTGGGCTGGACTCGAGCCGTCACATTGAGGAGTATTTCTCCAGTCCAGGATTGCTAACTGGATATCTTGTTTCGAATATATTGCTTTATTTATTAGTTTTTTCACCACCTTAACAGTGGATTCGGCTTTGCCGTTGACTTGGCTATATAATATGGTGACGACGTAATGTGTACAAACCCCCATTGATCAGCAAACTTGGCGAACTCTTCACTCACGAAGTTTCTAGCATTGTCTGTCACCAGTATTTGTGGTATTCCGTGTCGAGCAAAATGCGCTTTCGTACATGATATAAAGGCATTCGATGTTAGGTTTGGTAACTTATCAATTTCGCAGTAGTGGCTGTAGTAATCAACGGTGACTTCAAAGTCTTCTCCTTTGAGGGTGAAAACGTGTTGCGCTATCATTTGCCAAGGTCTAGTCGGTATTTCAACTGACATAAGGGTTTCTCTTTTGTGTTTTGTCAAGAATGCGTTGCAAGCATCGCATTTGGCTATATAATCCCTGATTTCTTTCTCAATTCCTGGCCAAAATAAAGTGTCTCTTGCCTTCCTTACGGTGGCATCCGGTCCTAAGTGTGAGTAGTGCAACTTCGAGAGCATTTCTTGCCGGCATGTGGCCGGAATATACAGACGCTGACCCTTAAATATTAAATCATTTTCTGTTGTAAATGAGTGGGCTTCATTGTGATATTGTCGTAGTTCGTAGGGGAGATCCTTCTTCAGGTTCTGCCAGCCATTTTTAATAGTCTTTATGAGATTTTGACTGAAGAGATCGCTCTTTGATTTTACTTTAATTATCTCAAGCGTTTTCGAGCTCACTGGGAGGTATCTCTCTTCTACTATTTCCGCTATTTCTGCGTACAGCGTTTCTTCTACTTGGTGTACTTGTTCTATCTCCATGCTTGCTGCGTCATAGTTTGGTGGTGTATTTTGTACGTAGGCTCTACTGAGCATGTCCGCGACGTGAAGTAAAGATCCTGGCTGCTATTGGATTTTAAGGTGAAATGCCTGTAGACGGAGTAACATTCTTTGGAGACGCTTCGGGGCTGATCGCAGTGACTTGCCAAAGATGGGTATAAGGGGTTTGTGGTCTGTGACTCACTAGTTATTGTTTGAATTTGTGGCAACCGAACACTATTGCTAGACATTCCTTTTCAGAAGCAACGCTCCCAGTCCTCCTTCCGATGCGTCACACTGGACTACAATGTCCTCTTTTGGATTGAAGTATACCAGTACCGGTGTCTTTGAAAGAACTACTTTCAGTTGCTTGAACGCTTGCCTTTGTGCTGACTGCCATGTGAAAAGACTTTATTTCTCCATAAGACTCCTCAAGGGGGCAGTGATCGTTGACATGTCAGGTATGAAATATGCAAAATAGTTTAGTTCCTAGAAAACTTTGCACCCCCTTCTTGTCCTGGGGTTCCGGCATCTCCAACATGGCTTTTACCTTCTCTGGGTCTGGCCGAAGGCCATCAGCTGAGATGATATGACCCATGTACGAAACTTCTAACTGCGCAACTCGCACCTTCTCTCTATTGAACTTCAAATTTATACCTTTAGCTATTTTAAGCAGTACCTCCAGGTTCCGGTTGTGGTCCTTCATAGCTTCCTCTATCGTATCGCCACAGTCGAATACAAGTATATCGTCTGCTATGTCTACAATTCCTTCGAGCCCGTCCAACAGCTTTAAGAGCCTCCTTTGCAATTCCTCCGGGGCCGACGATATTCCAAACGGCATCCGACAATACCTGTACCGTCCAAAGGGTGTCCAAAATGTAGTGAGGTAAGAGCTTTTATCTGATAATTTGATTTGGTAAAAGCCCTGCTTTGCGTCCAGTACCGTAAATACTTTAGCCTTACTGAGTTTGTGAAGAATACTGTCTAAGACTGGCAATGGGTATCGAGGTCTCCGTATTGCTTTGTTTAGATACTTTGGATCAATATACAGTCGTAACTTGTCCTTTTGGTCCAATATCATGAGACTACTTATCCAGTCAGTCGGTTTTGTAACTTTTTTTGATGATACCCATGTCCGCTAGCTCCCCCAATTTATTTTTAAGAGTGTCCATCATCGCCACCGGCACCCTTCAAGGTGTATGTTGTACTGGAGGAAAAGATGGGTCGACGTCGATGAGGTATTCGCCTGGTAGCTCCCCTACTCCTTTAAAGAACCCCGGGTATTTATTTAGAATTTTGATTGCTGTATCCTTGTAGTGTGCCGGTATTGGCCTTGTTCGCTTGGCCTTAGTGCTGCCCGTCAGCGCTACTTCTATTTTGTCGCTCTTTGTACCGGTGGCAACCTGTTTGATTTCGTCCTCCTCATTTACGGTGATTAGCCCTAGTTCCATATATGTTTCGGCTGAGAGCAAGGACATATGCGCGCCCTCTACCACGATGAAGGTTAGAGTTACCCGTCGCTTTCCATAGGAGCACTCCAACGTTGTCTGCCCAACTGGGTCGAGTATATGTCCGCCATACAGTCTCAACTGGGTATCCGTCGGCTGTAAGTGAACACCTTCCTTCAATCTTAGTGCTTCCAAGTCGAAAATTGAAATAACGTAACAGATGGCCCCGGTGTCCAGCTGGCATTTAATCTTGAATGCTGGTCCGTGGTTATCGTATACTGTTAATAGTTTGTAAATTTTCTTCCTATTCCTTGCATTGAGCGCTGCGACATCTTCCACAAAGAAGAAGTCATTATACTCATCCTCTGTAATATCACGATCCTCGTCATCCAATTGATGTATATGTACGTTTCGATCTCTGCGGTTGTTATGCTGTTTTCTTGGTGGTCCCTGGATTCGTGTATGACGTAATTGGCCCTGCTGATTTCGAAATTGATTTTCATCTGGACAGCATTCAGCAAAATGGTTTAGTCTATTACAGTTCGTGCACGCTCGCCCATATGCTGGGCATTCTTCCCTGCTCCGCACATGCCTGCGACCACAGAAACGACAGTCTACGGTCTCACTACTTCTTGTCCGCCCACATGGTCTACGGCTTCTTAACGGTCTACTGTTGAACCGGTCGTTTCTGCTGCTGGTTCTGTTCTCAAGGTTATTCCGGAAACCGGATCGCTGCTTAGTTTCTCCTAAATAGTCAATATCACTCGTGTCCGTTGCCAATGAAGCTTCCGTATGTAGTATAGTCTGCGTGATATCTGTAGTTTCATTAATAGACTTCAACTGAACACGTGAAGTGGCGCTCACCTTCAGTGTCTGGATCACGTGAGCCAGTGAAATGTCAGTGGCATTAAATAGTGCTGCCCTGGCCTCCGTATCCGTAGTGGTAAGTACCAACCTATCTCTGATCAGCTCAACTTCCACGCCTTGTAACTTGGGGTATTTGCACGGTTTGATTTGTTCTCGCAGACGCACGTAAAATTGGTCGACGGTTTCATTAGGCTGCTGCTTTGCTTTATTGAACCTGTCTCTTTCAAATAGGACGTTATTCCTTGATTTAAAATGCTCTTGGAGGGTGTCTAATATTAATTTTGTATTTCATTAGTCATTCTCACCCAGTGGCGCCTGTGGCAGATTCCTCCATATTAATTTACATTCATCACCCATATTGCTGCGTAGCGAGGCACACTGCTGGACGTTTTCAGTTTTATCCATTTTAGTAGCGAGGTAATAAGCTTCGAATGCATCCCTAAATATGGCAAAATGTTCTTCGGTATCGCTTGAACAGCACATAGGCTTAGGGATCGGCACGCTGCACGACGCCATCTTGATTTCCAATTGTTAAATTCCGTCAATGAGGCCAATCCTTGGTGCGAAAATGTTCAACTAGCAATGTAAGCTAGGGGACGGTTAAACTTGGGTACCTTTTCCGTCTGACACCTTGTTGTAAGTTCAATAAAGACTTCAGTATACAATTAAAAGCATATATTTAATAAAATAACTAATCATGGCTGCTCTCAGAGCCGTGTCTACAAAAAATGCCTAATTTCTTACCAAAGCTCACACGCCCCGTCACCTCTGCGCTCCACTAGCGCCATCTCTAGTTAGCCTATCAACAATAAGCTTATAATGGATGGGTACAAATAGATGGTTTAAATTGATTTTAAAAGTGACGTATTGAGTCATTCTTATGTAAACTCATTTGAGGATTCTTATTTCGAAATTCTTTCAAAAGTATCGTATCTCGATATGCTTGATTCTTGCTATCAGGTTGCGAGCGCCGCGTAGACGGCAATCTCGACTTATCCCATGCATTTAGGGAGGGAGGGGATATAAGGTTCTCATGAGGTCAAATGAGGTGATCATACTTCCTTTGGTATCCCACCGATGGGCGTATTTGTTGAAGTAATTGGTCAACGGCAAACAGCAAAGCTCCCGAAAGGATGACGACGAGGATAAAATTACGAGAACTGGTTTATTTATATACAGAGTTACAAGATAACGTTAAAGTTAGAACTGTACTACCGAAATGTGCGAAGCTAATGAGACAAGTTACAATAATAAAGCAGTTATTATATACGCATTAATAAAAAACACAATTATCGGGTTATTTAGTAAAAAAGGCGTTTCCCGATAATCTATCAGGGTAAATGCATTGCGGGTCGCGAGTCCTCATCGCATTATCTCCAACACTCTCCCTCGATGTGGACTTTAGGTAACGTGACAAGGTTCATTGTGAGACGAAACTTGAAACTTCGGATCAACTTGATCATGCCGGCGTTGTCGACTCGTAGAACTGGAGCTTCGTCGTTCACAGCTCCAACAACTGCCTTGGCTGACTTTGTGCAATTGGCTGGACCCGGGAGACATCTCTTGTGGTCCCCAGCTTCGACTCTGTCGACGGACGTTTAAGCATCTGCTGTCTCGGATTGACTGATGGCTGAACAGGTCCGGGCCAATGATTGCAGACCGTCTCTCCCCAGTACCGGAACACTCTCGAGGGCACCTTTGGTTCTCTGGACATCAGAAAACGGGTGTTCATACGCCAGGAGCGCACCTTGGGGAATGTCTGAAAATACGTTATTTTTCTTCTTCTTCTTTGAAGATTTGACGTCATTAGACGAAGCTTTCGGGACCTCTGCGGGCGGCGTCTCTACGACCTCCTTGACTAGGTCTTCGTCGGGACTGGAACCTCTGACTTTCGAAGACTGATCATCTTTGGCGACGGGTATGGAAGACTCGTCCTTTGATGATCGAACTGATCTGGTGGTACCTTTTTTTCGTGCATCGACGGGTCTGGACTCCACATCTCCCCAGTCTGAACCTCCGTCGGCGGACTCTTTGGCTTCTCGCTTCATACTCTTCCTGTAATGTTTAACGGCGGAACTGTCGACGACTTCCAACCCAAGTGTCTTCATAATTGCTGGGACTGAGTTACGATCTTGACGGACAAGACGCTCGTATGAATCTTTCAGGTCGGCTTCTCTTCCGGGCTTTGAGGCAGGAACCATCTTTCTCGGTTCCTTGACCTTGATGTCCAGGCGAAAAAGATCTTACTCTCCCTGGAACACGAAGCTTCCTGCGTCTTCCTCTAGATTTCTCGTACAATCCACACTTGGTAGTTGTTGTGTTACTACAAGTTCCCATTTCGCTTCATGGCCGATTTCAATGAAAAAACATTACAGGCAAAGTTCTTGACATACCAAACATTATGGACGACATCTTGAACAGTTCGCTTGCCGGCTCGAAATAGGATCTCCACGTCGCCACGTCCTTCGACTGATATTTGAGTTCCGTTTCCGATGCATAGGGTCGTCGGCTTCGTCAACTTCTGGTATCTCGTGAGATTTCTAATGTCGTTCGTTATGTGTTGCGTGGCCTCAGAGTCAAAGAACCAGTCCGATGACGACATCTTTGCAGTGTGCTCATTTTTGGCAAACAGACCTCCACCAATTCTTTTACTGAGCGTCCGGTTTTCTTTAATACTACTTTTGGACTCATCTTCCGTTGAAGACGTCTCAGGTTCTCTGCAATCCCGAGCTACGTGACCAGACTTCTCACATTTGTAGCATCTGAACACATTCTTCTTAGAATGACCTTTGGGATTTCGCCTTGAGCTGGGTCTTGATTCCCGACGTGCTACGAATCCCGATGATTCTACGAGGGCATTGCTCTCCCTAGCTGCTCAACTAATCAGAAGACGCTCAAGCTCTGCGACAGTCTGCTTTTCCATAAGGTGCCAAACTCTTTGTACTCGTCTTGCGGAAGTGACTCGAATATACAAGCGACCAGGAGACACTCATGGAAAGATACGTTTTTCTCTGTGCGGGCCGTCGTGAGGATGTCTGACCAGAGCGAACACATCTGAGCCAGATGGGTTGCCATGTCAACGTCCGGTGACTTTTTTGCTCGCATGAGTGTGGCGAGAAGCTTCCTCAGGCGATTGGACGATTTCTGCACATAGATCTCCAATAGCTTCTTCCACATCTCCTCCGGCGTATCACAATCCATTATCATGTTCTGTACTTTCTTCGTTAGTGACGACCAGATTACTGAGCGGGCTGTACTGAAGGCGATCTTGTACTTCGTCAAGTGTTCGTCATATTTGGTCATCTCTGCGGGCGTTGCCGTTGACCCAGGTACGTGTGGCTCAACCATGCGTCCAGTAATGACACCGTAAACTTGACGTATCGTAAGTACGTCGATTAATTGGCGCTTCCAACACCTCCAATTCCCAGGACCGGTTAGCTTTTCAACTTCGTGACGAAGGATATCGTCCATCTTTTCGGCAGGATACCGAGGACTGAAAGCAGTACGACGATCAGCGACAGGATCAGGTAATACAGCGTCACACTAGTATCCTCGTCTTCATATGGCGCAGTGGGAGCGTGCTGGGCCCATAACCTGTTGAAGTAATTGCTCAACGGCAAACAGCAAAGCTCCCGAAAGGATGACGACGAGGATAAAATTACGAGAACTGGTTAGAGTTATAACTGTACCACCGAAATGTGCAAAGCTAATGAGACAAGTTACAATAATAAAGCAGTTATTATATACGCATTAATAAAAAACATGATTATCGGGTTATTTAGTAAAAAGGGCGTTTCCCGATAATCTATCAGGGTAAATGCATTGCGGGTCGAGAGTCTTCATCGCATTATATCCAACAGTATTCTTTATACATCTCTCGTCCCCGATTAGTCTCTTGTATTGTAGCGCGTATTGAACCCAGTTTGAGAAAATAAACAAACTTTAATCCGACTTTGTTTGACATATAATAAGCACGTTTCATTAACTTTGTTAATGACCTATAGGTCTTCGAGCCAGTGGCGCTGCCAGCAATAGGCACGTGCCTACGTGGAAAACTAGAGGGGGCCCCAAATTTATTAAAAAAGGGGGCCCTATTTTTTCATATTGGAAAATTTTCCGTAGCCGAATTAATAGAGAAATTGCTGAAAAATTTCAAACTTGTGACTAACAACTAATGCACATATTTTATGGGTTTATATTTACTGCATTTAAAAAGGATAATACCCATTGTATAATACCAGGGGGTAAGGGCGTAAACAAAAACGCAACGGGTGCCTTACGCGGCCGTCACTTCTCCTCCCGCTGAGGGGGAGTTACGCGCGTGGCTAGACGAAACACGAAATCGCACAGGTGCGACAGAGATAAAAATTAACAACAATCTTGTGACTAGATTTAAGGCTTGTATATAGTTCTCTTCGCTATATTTTGACGACTATTATGAAATGACCGTCAGTAGCAGAGATGTAGACAATTGTAGTGTATTATTTCAAAGAAAAAAAGGGTGACTCACTTTCTCTTTTTATTTTGTGCCTGCCCTATTTGGGGGGCGGGGCAAGAAATATTGCGTTTACTCAATCGTGGTACCATCTCCTGATATAATAATGCATAAATATTTTCACACAAAGTAACGTTATTTACATTTTTGAAAGCATTTCAATTTTTAATTGTCCTTGGCTGTATCACTCGGCGATTTCCAAAGACTAAGAGGAATTCGCCGAGAGTTATTAGTCTCTAGTCAAATAATAATTTACGTTGTCAATGGCGAAACAGACTATTATTAAAAAAATGCATTAGGTAAATAGGTAGTGTCATACTTAGGTTTATATTTTACTTATGGTTGAAGTAAATATATTAAAAATTGGTGGGCAAGAGGGTCCCTGAATTGTAGTGCCTATGTGGGAAAATATCCTGGCGGCGCCAATGCTTCGAGCAAAACTCGGACCACATAGGCCTTCGAGTCAAAGATATTGTTGGAATTTCTGGCTATTTAAAGTGTTTTTTTATATTTTTGACTCCAAGGTCGTTGGAGTTTCGCGCATTTATTTTTAGCACGAAGACCAATTGGTTCGCGTATCGTTTTATAATGTTTTCACATTTTTTAGGGTTTAGCTTAATGTACAATTTTTCGTCAGTCCACGTCACTTAATCACGTGACCAGTATAAAAGAAATATGTAACTGATGTTGCTAGCGCCACCCCGAGGTGTTAATTTCTAAGTTGGTACTTACTGACATTCAAATTAATAATTACTAGTCTTTAGTCTGAGACGAAAGTTAAAAATTGTTGTGCCCCGGCAGCTATCATATACTTATTTTAATAATATATTTTATAGTACAATTCACCTTGAACGATTAGTCTGTCTGTTCTGTATTGCTAAGAAATCAAACTGATTTTTACTATACTATGAATACAGAAAAAAAAAACCTCTTGGGTCGCTTTGGTATACTGTTATGACCTTGGGTCTACGAATATGCTACGAATAGACTGTTGCACAGTGCGTAAACAATTGTACTCGTCCGCCGCAGTTATGTAGTTTCACGGGTTTTTTTTCGATTCTAATTAAAATTTCATATCCCCCCCCTCCTGGAATTCTCATTATAGAAATTGCATCATACACGTAGAGAAAACGAAGTATTGACAAGCCTATTAACTCAAATAATAACATTTTGAAATTAGTGGATTGCAAATTTAATACTGAATTTCATGCTCTGATAAATAGAGTTTCCTAAATTACAGCCCTAGATCCTGGCTTCCATAGTGTACAAATTGCAAATTTACATTAGTGTCCTGAATCTGTCAATCACGTTTATGAACCATTTATTCGCCTTTACTCATAAACAAAATAAGCTACGCCAGAAGTATATAAATTATATCTGGAAGATAAGTGTTTATCTTCCTTTAATGGCAATCTTCCTACTTTAAAGATGCAGCTTAGCAGGATAATAGTGCCGAAAATAACTTATTTACAAACCTTATGAGAGTATAACCTTCTTCGGAATTGGGGGGTAAAACGAACTCTTTCCCCGCGAGTGAGAGACACTAGCGTAGAAGATTAAGTTGTAAACTTGTAAATCAGCGCCGCGGACCTTCCTTGCTTGGGTTACACTCACTTTAAAATTATAAAAATTAAAAGTTAAGAAATTTGCTACACTTTAACACCTATTGTTACCTTCACTTGAGAATAAAACTTAGAATAGGTCGATTTCGAAAGTCAGTGGAAACTCACTTTCCCTTCGTCAGGAGAGGGAGGACGGAAGACGACAGACCAGACGACGTTATGACGCGCGATACATTTTTTCGTTAAAATTAAATAATGGTTAGATGAAACTAAAACTTACATATTTATTTCATTTAAAATGGCTAGGTGCGCCACTCTGAAGCTGTGTCCCCTAGCGGAGAAATTGGGATTTCAAAATTTAAGTTTTTGGACTTGAAAAACTAGTGCTCGGCAGATCCAGCTCCTAAAATGTTCGGATAAGGAGCCAAAACCGACTTTCATACCAGTTTACAATCTTATACGCATTTAGGAGGGCTTCGCTGCAAACCTGCGCCTCGATTTATCTGCAATATTACCTGTTCAAATTTTATACTTGTCTTAGCATTATCTTGTAAGATCACGGGCTTTGCAATTGATAGTTGTTTATTGGGCGCTTCTGTAACACGACTTAGTTATCTGGGGCTTCAGTACTTCGACTTCACTATAAAGATCTTCAGTATAAGTAAATTTTTTTGGCAGTTCGGTAATAGTATTTTAGTATTACGGTATTTGGTAATGCGTATTTTACTATCGCGAGCCTTAGTAATAGGTATTTTATTATCGTGGGCTTCAGCAATAGGATTTTATTATCGCGGATACAAACCATGCTGCATTACGAAACACAGGCGTCAGCCCTCAATTTTTAAATTTTATTTGCTATACAAAATTATACATGTATGACCGTACAACCGCCTGCACTTAACAAAATTCACCATAATTAGCCACTTGTTTCACTTAAAAAACCTTTCAAACACAATAAAGTCAATCTGCTTGCAAAATGTATTCTTACGGGCGCCATTGGGGGCCTTCATTTTATAAAACACTTTCCTTTCAGGAGGAAGCCTGATATCGTAAACGGACAAGAGCCCGTAGCCAAATATGACCCGTTTCACGTTTTTCAATCATCATTAACAGGGATTGTTCCCATAAAGACTCTGCCCGCGGGCGTTTGAGCCCACTAAAAGTGGTGCGCCTGCTCACCTCTAACCCGTGAAAATCATTTAGGTTTGTCAGACAACCGCAAAGCGTATCGGTAAACTATCATTAAAGCAGCAAAAGATGTTTTCCGCTAAAGGTATCGGTTTAAAAATAATCCAGTTAATCTTGGAAAGCAACAGATACCAGATCACCGTTAGAAGCTCTAGAATTGACACATATAAAAACGCTACCTTTGAAACGTCATTCGATGCGGGTGTAAAATAGACTGCGCAAATAACAAAAGTTCGTGTAGAAAAAACAATTTGGAGTGGAACATGGCCTGTACTAATTGTAAAAGCGTGTGCAAAAACTCGATAAACTTCGATTTGTTTGCTGAACAAATTTTGTATTTCCTAATCAATGAAGAAAATCGATTTGTTTTCTTATTAAAACGGATAAAATTGATTTTCTGAATAAAACAGGGGTGTGGGGTTTTAGGTTTGCAGCGCAGCGACATATAACATACAACATAAATGTTAGCGAATAACAAGAGCTAGCTAAATATGTACTGATTTACCATATATGTGTCATATAATCTATGCTACGAGCGTTTAAGTGCATTTCGCGTCAAATGAGGTAAACTAATTTTAATGAAATCAGCGCCTTTTTTCATTTAAAATAAAAAATTGAAAAAATATTCTTGCAATATGTTTGAGGTACCAATGTATTTTTCATAGATCGACTGTACTAACATGTAGTGTACTATTGCATGCAATTTTTGTAAAGGTTGCTGTGAAATATAATTTAAATAAAATGATTAGTTTTTGCTTATTACTTCAAACAAAGGATTGTATATACAATTAAACCCAATAATATACGCTTAGGCGAATCTTAACTACAGATTTGAAAACAAATTTATTGGTGGGGTAGTTTATAAACGTAAATATCGAAAACCCCGCTGCTCTAAGGAAAAAAAATAATCGATATTTTTTGTAGAAGAGAAACTCACCAATAATATGATGTTTATAAAATTGTAATTGAGTATTTAGAACAAAAGTATTTAATAAGATTATCAATTTCTCTCTCAAAAGGGGGTAAAAGGGGGAAGGAAGTGAGATAGGCCGGTAAACAATTTTTTTTAATCAGTGCATTTTTTCAGCTAGAAACATTAAAATAAAATTATCTTGCAATATGTTCCAGGTACACCCTCTTTTTTCAGTATCTCGACTGTACTACAAGGAAATAGTAATAACATAGTTTTTGGGTTTCGCGGAATCTTAAATTAAATTTTTTTTTAGATCAAAATCCCGTTATTGTCAAAAAATATGTTATGACCGCGGAGTATTCACCTAAGAGATAGCACGTGCCCTAGATATGCCGTACGATTGCATTAGTGGGTTATCTAAATAATGACCACGTCCTTTGGTTAGAAACGTTCCCGATCAGTTACTTCACGCAACAAGATAGTGTTGGATTAAAACATGTAAAGATTTATGCACCATTTTTAAAAATATTTGAAATTTCATGGAAAACCTAGTTAAAAATATAGTATATACGATAAGTTAAGTTAAGAGAGACCACCTATGGACTGTGAGAAGGATGATAAAATACGCGAAAAAGTAGATTAGTCCATAATTAAAAGGGATAATATATCTAAATCCTAAACAAATTTGAAGAAATTAAAAAACTTACTAATAACTCGTACCGATAGGTCTTCGAGCGAATCTCGGATCAAATAGATCTTCGAGTAATAAACTACATAAAAAACTAAAAAGACAATGTCGTTAAATTCTACCGTATTATAATAGTATGGTATAATAACTATATGGTAAATCATTTACCATATAGTTATTATTATTCTGAAATTAAAGCTCTAGACGTTTCAACGACAAGGTTCGGAAGACCTAGACTTCAGTTTAACGTCTAGGGTAAACGCTTAAGCCTTCAGCTCTTGCTTTTAAATTGAAACCACATATTCAGATATATAAAACGTCAGTTATGAAGAAGGGCCATATGTTATAACAATCGTTATTTCAAATGTTGGTATTATATCACCATCTGGCCGTGGGGAATTGAACTAGAAAGGCAGCGCCCTCATCATCATCAATAAGTTCGCCCACTTCACTTCCCTTGTGTAAAATTTTCGATATTCCTGTATGGAATATTGTTCCATCACCAGAGCTCGCAATGCTTCCTTTCATATATTATAATAAATCGTATAGAGTACTGAGCCATAAAATGTAAAAAAAATCCACATTACCTTCCGTGGAATTGTTTCCCTAATATATGGTCTCTGGAACACTGTGATACGGTTAGTGCTAGCGTAGTGACTCTCGCGCCAGCTACTCCCAGAAAAGAGAACTGTTGACTGGAAAAAGACAACCAACGGGACCTGCTACTGCAAAGGAAAATGTTCCAGTAGACGTGGAGGAACAAGTACTTACTAAATTCAAGGATGATCCTACTACAAGTACGAGGCAAGTTGGACGTAGATTGCGATTCGACCATGTACTTGTCTGTCGTATCCTTCAAGGACACCAGTACCACCCATTCCACTTACAAAATGTTCAATCTTTAAATGAGGCCGATTATCAAAGATCGGTTGAATTTTATCAGTGGTTTTAAGAGCGGACAATTTAAGTACTCTAATAGTTTCTGACGAGGTTAATTTTTCCCGTGACGGAATCTTCAATTTACATTATCTTCGTGAGTGGCAGCAAGAAAATCCGCAGGCAACTACCGTCCGGTCATATCAAGTTCAGTTAAGTCTCAACGTCTGTTGCGGAATTTTTGCCTACCATTTAAAGGGAATAGAACCTCCAACGCATTCCTTATGGAAGACCCCATCAATTTCCTTTATTCCCTTCACAATCAGCGATTATCAGCGCCGCAAGTGTGAAAAGCTATGGGAGGCAGCGGACAATATTGGAACCCTCGGAGGGCGACAGAAATACCAGAGGTTATATTCCCTTTAATTGGAACTTATTTTCTACCAGTAAGACTAACTTGTGAGTCGTACATTAAGACGACGAGTGTGGCTTATGGCGAAGAACCCCCTCATTATATCATTCAGGCTATAGCTCATCTTGATACCGAGTTTGCACAGTGGTGGATAGGTCAAGGCGGAACTGTTGCATGGCTAACCGGCAAAGAAGTTCGAAATTTTAGCTGTATTGAAGAAGTAACGTTCAGTAGGTTTAAATGCAAACTTTTAAAAATTTGAAATCATTTATTATATTAGACGAAATAATAAAACAGTTGTTTTAATTAAACAGTAAACTAAAATTTTAACAAAAAAACATATTATTAGCCAGTACAGTTATTTCAAAATTTTTGTATGCACAATGCCCACCTGCCTTTTTCCATTATTGCCTAGCAGTTTTTGCAATGGTCACAATGGTGATAAAACAATATAACAAGAATTACACGCTACATCTTATAACTTGCCAGTGAGTATTTAACACGCATTTAAAATTAGCTTTTAGTTAAATTTATTTAATTTGCTTTCTTTTTCATTGTCAAACTTAGAAGGTTCACCTGCTGCCAGAAGCGTTAATTTATTTTGCTTTGGGTTTGCAGTCTGGCGAAATAGCAGTGTTTTTAATTTTCACCATCTTCGATTTATCGTTCTGATCAAAGTGCTTCGAGCACTGAATAAATAAAAAATTAAAAAAAATTATTTTTTTCACAATTGAAGATATGACATTTTCCCATAAGATATTATTTATTATAAAAATTGTATAATTTAATTGACAAATTATTTTAATTACATTTTTCGATTGTTAATTTTGAAATGAAATGCTATTTTTTTATACTCCTCAATGAACTCATACACCAGTAAGAAAAAACTATTTCGGTCAGAATACTTATACTGGATAAAGCAATTCCCAGAAACAAAATGTTAAACGCTCCTCTAAAATTCAATAGTGCCTTAGCTTCAAAATCCTGGGAAGGCTTCCGCCATATAAATTTCGCTACAGCAAAATCAATTTTATCATACAGCAAATGATAGATCTGCTGCTCCAACGCTATCTGAAAACTAAAGTTTTAAAATGTTTATAAAATTTTCTTTATAATATATAGCCTATCCAAATTTATTAGAATTGCAACACAACAAAAATAGAACTGCAAAAGGTTTTTTTAATTTGGTGCAAATGACTTTAAGCCTTAAAAATTTAAAACATAATTTACATAATAATATTTTAAATCTTAAAGAAAAAATAATTAAACCTAACTATTATATAACTTTATTTTTTACTAATTTTTTTAAGCTACACGTTTTAACTAGAGCTTGTTATATTTGTTACCCTGCCCATTTAAAAAAAATCTAACCTAAGAATAATTTTATTGAATGTAGCGTTGTCTCATCTAGCGAATAATATACCTTTCTGCTTATCAAAGCTCATCTTCGCACCGTTTTGCGTTCTGAAAAACTAAAATTAGCTTTTAAGAATTATAAATTGAATGTTGTTGACTTGGTTGGACTTCATCATGGATTGAACTTGGCCTCTATGGCGAATCCGATCATAATTAACTGTGCGATAATTCTTACCATGAAGAAAGTGTAAAAAGATGTGTGGTCTTTTTAAGGACGGCTAAACACCAACGAATTTAAAACTGCATTTAAATTTTGAATTCTCCGATGCAACTATAAACGAAGCGAAAAAAAAGACAATGGCCTACAAAAAAATTTATTTTTATCCAAATTTAACTTGATTTCCGAATTTTTTTAAAGATTTTAAGACAAAAATTACCCAATACCACCACCTGTCAAATGGCCAACAGTTTAAAATAATATAGAGATATTGAGGGACTGTTATTATTTGTCAAAAAATTATCAAAATACTTTGATTATGTTGCAATTTAATATGCGCCTAGATCTATCCAAAAAAATCTTTAAGTTAAAACCAGATTCAAGAAACAAATGTATTAATTGATAAATCAATTTATAGATCCAATGCCTCAATTCAAACGTACATTTTCCTCAGTGTGTCCTTTTCTTTCTTTGTACAATTTGTGTTAATTGGCATATTTATAAAGGACGTTCGAAAAATCTTGGAAAGATAAAAGCCGTAAATATATTTTGCGTCATTCAATGTAAAGGTGATAAACTGTTTCCACAAAAACGTATTGGTTAAAATGATGATTTCGTTTCTCGTATTCGCGTCGTATAAATCGCTGTCAAGAGCGTCTAGGACTTCGTAAAAGGCACGGCGATTTTCCAATGATAACAACACTTCTTTGAGAACTGGACTTGTGATACTCTGTATTAAAGTAAAATAAAGTGATCATTTTTTGAAACTCACATCGTACATTAAAGGATTAATTTAATACATTTATGCTTCCAACGAGTCTATTTTCCGTAAGAAAAATAAAAGTTACAAAAACCTGGCTTCAATAAAACTATTTGGCCGTGTGGTTCATATATAGACTAAACATCGTTATTTATAGATAAAAAAACGTCTAAGCTATTTAAAAAATGCTACAGAGGAAACAAGCTTCTTAAAGGTGGTCATGGGTTAATCACGTGTTGTTTTATGTAATAAAAGTTCTTATGGTGACTATTTTTACTATAAAAGTCTATTTTTAAGAAATTCAATGCCGGTAATGATAAAATATTATTTTTGATAATTAAAAGTTCAATTTAATTCGAGCTGCATTTTCTTGTTTTTGCCGTGTAAAAATCGAAAACTCAACGGAAATTTGTTTGATGGGCCTCCCTTCAATTTATTTCAGAGGTTTGCATTTAAAAACCACACTGCAAATTCCAAGAACACTGATAGATCACAACTTATAACTTTAAGATCACTAGTGACTGAGCCAGACGTCACGTAATAGTGCTCTTTCTGTGATCATTCTGTGATCTACACTTTCTCTACTGTAAATGTTTCCGTCTTAAAGCATCCTTTTAGTGATCTACAAAATTTCAAAGTTATCTCTAAGTGAATTATTTCATTTAGAGAATTTGGTTCACTGGTAGATCAATAACCTAGGCAAACTTTGACCATACTATTTCGTAATCAATTTTTATTGCTTAACAATTTATATCAGTGAAATATTTTCAGATTTATTTTAAAATTAGAAGCTAGGTGATTATCGAATTAAATATTTAAACATTCTTATAGTTTTATTTAATTGTAAGAGAAGTAGATATGAGTTTCACTACTTTAAATTACATCAATACAAATTAAATTTGTACCGCCAGATCACTTGACTTTATTTTTGTTTTGTTTAAAGTTTTGTCTATATAGTATATGTGGCAACAGCACACACATGTTAGACCTTGGTGTGATCTTTATATAAATAATATTTAATAAAAAATATTTTGTATATACATTTTTCATAATTCTTAACATAAGTTATATTTTGTTTTAATAAAATTAAAAATCGAAATACTCGCTAAATCATTTGAGTACCATTTTTAAAAATTAAAGCGTTCCATTAGACGATTATGTATCTATTTAAGTTTCGTTCAGAGCGCGCTATGGTAACCCCTACCAGGTCATCAGATTTTTTATTTATCAGTTAATCTTCGACTTTTGAACCGATCCGAATAAAACAGGCTTTAATAAAATTGGTGTAATTGGTAAATAATTAATTTCGAGAGCTGTTTGATCTTGGAAACACTCCTCCATTTAAGCAATAAAAAGATTTCCAATTTTAATCCCAACAAGACTAAGTCACAAATTTAGAAATAAAGCAATAGAGAACACACTAAATATCTTAATAATTTTATACATAATTACATTTGGAGCATATATAATGTTCATTAAATAATAGAACTACCATATTCCCTCTGCACATCGTACTCTTTATCTGTCATTTTTGTAAATTAATTAATCATTAAAGTAAAAAAAACATGGAAATAATTTTTCGAAACACGTTTTTAGAAAATAATTCTTGCTGTTTCATTGAATTTCATTAATTAATTAATCATATTAATTAATTAAATTCAATGAAACAGCAAGAATTATTTTCTAAAAACGTGTTTCGAAAAATTATTTCCATGTTTTTTTTACATTTTTTAATAAAATTTAACTTTTATATAATTTGTTCTCCTTTGATCCCTTATTTCCACCTTGAATAAGTTGGCGAAGAGTTAGTTAAAATTATTCGAAGATTTTCTATTCCCGATATATAATATTATTTTACTTTAAATAATAGAAAAACTGATTTCTAGATCCTGAAAACACCACGGGTTAAAAAAATGCAAACATTTGAAAACAACTGTAAGGACCAACATAGATTATCCTCCCGTGACAAAAACCTTGAAAGTATTTTTTTTTGCACATGATATATTTAAAATAAATAGATACTGTTGCTTTAAAAATGAAGTTAAGAAACAAAAGTTCAAGTTTTATTATATACCTTTTCCTTTAGATATCTGTATTCCGTAGAGTTCGCTAACATTGTTGCTTTGTCGACATATTTCCATTGTATGCATTCAATATCGTCAATTGTATCGTAGAATGTGAAGGAAGAATCGGCTGTCAATAAACTTCCCAAAAAGATCACGAAAATGTAAGAACCAAAGCACCATAAGCCAATTACTATTCTCGATGACATTCTCTTTGGAAGCGACGGAATCGCTACGGAAAAGGTAAAACGATTAAAATATAGCCCGGTCACCAAAAATAAAAGTAGCTCTCTGACTTGGGGCTTTGGTAAAATATATATAAAAAAATAGTTTAGTAGTGCCACTAGGTTTGTGGGGGGTGGCACATACGGAATGGGTCATATTTTTCTCAAATATAAATCTAACTTTGCTTTATGCTCTAGGAAGTATAATCCCTGAGAGCAACAAACACAAGGAGAACGCAGCTAGAATTTAAACACGATAACGCCGTGTTGTGTACAAATTTCATTGGACGAGCCTATATGCTGAAAGTTTTACGGGAGGGGGGGAAACAGTTTCCGAATTTTTCCCTTCGGACGGCAGCAGGCACTTAAGCATCTAACCAATGAAAAATGTACACACGAAAATGCACGTTTTTTTCTCGGGTTAGGCTCTCCTTGTTTGTTGATCCTAAATGAAGGCGACTTTAATAACGCCACTGGGAATATTTAACAAAGCGCCCGTTTCTTTTTTCTTGCCATACTTATATTTTTAAAGCTAGCTCGTTTATTTTCTCATTTTATTGAGAATAATAATCTCCTTCATTATCCATCTCAATAATAGTGGGAATAATTTCCCTCACTTAACACGGAAAAATTTATGTAAAGTAAAGAATCTAATGTGTTAATCTTCCAATGTTTCTTCTAGAACGGCCGTTACGATCTTGTAATCATGGCAAGGGAACTTTCAATTGTTCTCCATAACGCTGCGATAAACACAATAGCCCAGACAACCAATTAATGTTTGAAATTAACAGAGTCACGCATTGAAGTACATTTATATTTATTGTTATAGCACAGTTCAGTGATTTATTAATTGGTGGGGGGCAAGGTATTCTGACTTAATTTTTTCAAGAGATCAAAACTACGTTTCCACTTTTTTAGTTATTCTGATTACTAAATGATAAGAAATATTAAATGACTTCAAAAACAAAAGAATTATTAAATAAAATAAATAACAAAACAGTTACAATCATATTTAACGTCTGATCAATGCAATCACGTTAATGGTTGAATAAGACATTCCATGTAATCTTACATTTTAAAAATATTGGATGTGACAAAGTCCAAAAGATTTCATTGCAATCGAAAAGTAACGAACATTTCTTCCTTCTTGTCTTACACCCAATAAATTTTGAAAATAACAGAAAACACCCAATAATGGTGTACGAAGTAAAAAAACAAAAGGTTACCTAAAACGAAAAAGCGAGGTAATTAAAAATAATTAATTAATATAAGTACTTTACAAATTTTATTGAAATAATATAGAACACACAAAAAATATATCACAATTAATTACGTTTTTTTTAATCCAAAAAGATCTTAAAAAAATTTAAACCTTTGATATTTAGAATAACGATAAATTATGTCTCTTAAATCATATGTCAATAACTAATCCTTGCCAATGCTTAGTCATTATATTGTTCCTTTTAAAACTGATTTTTTAATAATTTCTATTAAATACGAGCGGCGTTCGTGGTGAGTGACTGATGAAATGTTACAGCAATAACGTTTAAACCCTAAAATATCCGTTTTGTGTATTTCATTAAATTAATTAAAACTACAACTAAATTAAGAAAGGTTTTGCAACTTACAAACGCATCATAGTTAACGAAACTCGCATATTCAGAAATCCCATTTGAAACGGGAGCTCCAGACACCACCACGCTATCAGTTGTTTGAAATACAGGAGACGGATAGTAGTAAATAGGTTTTTCAAAACGAGCAATATCATATGGCACAAAGATAACATGGTAATCCTAATTAAATTAATAATTTCGAATATCGTTAAAATCTCGCTATAAGATAATCGAATATGAATAATGAACATAAACCAGCTAAGAATGAACTTTTTATTTTTTTAAATTATAGTTTTAACGTCTACCAGCGATAACCTAATTAGCTGCTGGGTGAAATGATCATCGTCACACTTATACTAAAGATTTTAATGTGGAATAGAAGAATTGTTTTTCATTTCAATTTGATATATAATTAGTAAACATACGATAGGATTTAAACACAATTATGTGAAAAGCAAATACACTGCCTAAATATCTGTGACCTCCATTTTCCCAGAGCAGCCTACTCCTGGCGCCAGAGATGCAAAGCAGACAGCTCTAAAATAACAGTACGCAGCAAAGATAATATCTTTTTACCTTGATCTTAGAGAGGTGAGCTATTTGCGATATCCGCAAATACCAAAAGACCTTACATGTTATTCTTTCCTAAGCGCTAAAAATGGAATCGCAGAATAAGATATTTTCGCCAGGTGGGTTACCAGAACTCTAACCAAATAAGTCAAGAACGATTCATTCGAAAATTCAACCTAGACAACTTGGTTTTTATTCATAAGCTAAATTTTGTATTTAATTTTAATTTCTCTAACTGTGAAAACGGCGCGATGGGTAGCGTCGACGTGAAAACACTTCCTTAGACCGAAGTAACTTCCTTCTTCTCAAGGTCAATATTCTCACACAAATTTTTATCGTCAAGGTTTAGCGTATTTTGCCGTTTGGAAAGGACGGTATAAAGACTCGCTTGCACGTCCATGTTCTAGGTATTAATCATTCTTAGCGAATTCCTAAATGCTTTTTAACCAGAAAATATTTATTTAAACTCCCATGTTTTATTCTTAAAACGGATATATTCGTTCTAAGGAACTTTATCAGGAAATTAAATTTTGCTGACACTGGACATTTAAGGATGGCTGGACAAATGGACCCACATTCTTAATTGGAACTTTTGAACTTAAGACTGCCATTGGGAGTATGGTTAGCTTTAGTCCGAAAAACATATGAGCAGTGGTCGAAACATGAAAGTTGAGGCCCTATTTTTCGCTTTACATTTTTAAGATTTCGCTAAAGTGACTAAATAAAATATTGGGTAGGAGAATCAGCCCAGATACCCTACCCAACGAGAGGAAATCTTTATTAAGAACACTACACATTTTATTAAAAAAAAATTACTACACAGTTGCATTGTAACTAGACTTATTTACGCTGTCTTAATATTGTTAACCAAATGGTAAAATAAGCCGTAATTTCTAATTGTTAGCTTGGAATCCGTTTACCAACCGTGACGTTCAATGTTGTTGAACGTTATAAGGTTCGTAAATATGCTGTTGGTCGTAATAACCTAACATTATTTTCTGTTAAATGAAAATAATCAATTATCACGCCATAAATTAGTTAATGACATTTTTAATTAATGATATGGTAGACTAAAATATGTCTTAAAAATGAAAATGAAAAACGACTTTAATTTAAAAAGCCGATTCCAAAAAATATCACAAATTTGCAATAGATTAGATAATATATCATCATCGGCCATATATAAGAAACCGTTATTTTTTAAACGCTTAAAAGGTTGCTATGGAATCAACTTCAAAATTAACAGATAATTTCTTGTTTTAACTATATCTAATAAAACGTTAACTGAGATTTTATCTCATGACACCAAATAATGATGGTATAATTCCAAGGTGCTTACTTCAGCCAAAGAAACGTGACCATGTAATTTTTGAATTTCCGAGAGTTGTACTTCGTAAAATTGCGCCCTTTAAATATTACAATGAAATGTGAGGCTATGAGAGGATTTGTCTTAAAATTATCGATTTTTGGTTTTTAATAATAGTTCGTACATGTAGCAGTGGTAGTTAGACCCAAAGGGTTATTTCGGCTAAATATCACTTCTATTCCAATTACGCGATCGACTACCATACCGCTCCCTACATGCACATTTAGTTAAAACGTTTCCTAACAAGGAGACGACCCGAGGTGTAAACCACCGATTTTGCTTAAACTCGGTGAATTAGTAGACCTTAACATCCCAGGTAGCAAAAGCACGTGTATTTATAGTAGAATTTTCGTAATTTTCGTGGATAATACGTGTTTCAAAATTACACACGTGTAGAACACGTGGAATTTAGGGTTAATAGCTCACGAAACACAGTTCGTGTAATTTAACACGTGATCTCCTGGTGTCTTAAAGGCTTTTATCTCACGATGTTTTTTGGTGTGAATTTACACGTGGCCTGAAGGTGTTTTTTAAATGTTCAGTTACACGAAAATTGGTTCGTGTAATTTCACACGTGATATCCGCGTGTTTTAAAGGTTTTTAACTCACGATGGTTTTTGATTATAATTTACACGTGCCCTGAAGGTGTTTTTACATGTTCAATTACACGAAAATCAGTTCGTGTAATTTCACTCGTGATCACCGCGTGTTTTAAAGGTTTTTTGATGTTAATTTACACGTGCCCTGAAGGTGTTTTTTTAATGTTAAATAAATCGGTTCGTGTAATTTTACACGGGATCTCCGCTTGTCTTAAAGGTTTTTAACTCATGATGTTTTTTTGTGTGGATTTACACGTGGCCTGATGGTGTTTTTTAAATGATCAATTACACGACACAAATTATTTTACTTTTACTTAACCTGCTTTTTAATTATGTAATAAAGCTTTGAAATGAAGAATATCTAAGCGTATGGGTCGAACATAGAAGAAGCTTCTGCTATGTCGTCAGGCACTCATAAACTCAATCAAACCTAAAACGTATGGCTATTTAAAAAAATAACGGTTATCTTTTCGCCACCCTGAAGGATTAAGGACGTAGAAATAGGCCTCTTTTTATTAATTTCTTAACAAAAATCTAAGTTATTTCATAATTTATAATAAATAAACCTTTCAAGCTCTTACTAATTTACACTATTCGTCCGACCCGTAAGTGTTTTAGTTTAAACCTTTCTTAGAAGAAACGTTCAACTTGAAATTTACACTTCAAATTCCACAACACTAGATGTAACAATCAATTGTAAATATGTATATATGTGTGACCGTGGATATATTTTGTTTGTGATACCGGCGTTGCAGGTTGCTGTGAATAGTTCAAACAAACTTAACGCATTAGAAGGATTGTGTGTATTCTGACCGTCGCGTCGTACGTCTTGTTCTTGCCTATACTGTTGGAATCTCTGGCCTAAAAATTTTCATTTTTGATATAAAAATCTTAACGTTGGAATTCGATGGAAGCCCGAGCGTTAAAGATGTCTGCTGAATAGCGACCGCCATGTAATAATTGGTGAAGAATTTCACTATAAGTTCCAATTGACTGCTCACATATTGGGCACTCTGAATGTTTATTAGATATACTGATATCGGCAGATTTCCGAGGACAACCAGAGTTCCTACGTAGTACTGATAAGCCCCAAAAGGGTAAAGCCGGTCTATTATTGGAATCCTTGGTCAAACGTTTTTGACTTTTGTTCATTTTTCTTTTTTTATTGAAAAATTCATTTCAATAAAAAATTATTTGAAAATATTTTTTAAATGGAAAGTTTATAAAAAATATTGGACATAAAATTCATTAATCCTATTTAATATTTAATTTAAGGCGAGTTAAACAATTTAAAATAAAAAAGTTGTGGGTGTTTTTAATTAAGGGTATAGGTTTTTTTCTGCCTGTCCCCCTTTAAATTAACTTAGTGGAGTACAAATACCCTGGTGGTAGGCCAACCGCTAAACATGTTGGCCTAATTTAAAGGGGGACAGGCAGAAGAAAACCTAGGCCTTTAACAATAACGCAATATTTTCATATATGAATGTAGGAGAATTACTAGGTTTAAAGAATGGAAGTTCGATGTTCGTTTAATGTTACTACGGTGTTTGAACACGTACAATTAAAGTTATTATACAGGAACAAAGTATGTGTTCGAACACGTGTATTGAATGGTACCCTAAACCTTAATTACCGGTGTTATAACCCGTGGACGATCAATATGTGATCACGTGAACGATTCGTGTTTAAACACGTGCAGGGTACGTATTTAGACACGTAGCGATTGATGAATATACACGTGGACGGTCGGTGTATGCACACATGCGAAAAACGTAACCAAATCGTTCTGTAACACGTGTTTGAGAGTGACACGCTCGCCGTTTTCCCCACGTGAACTCCACACGTGTACCGCACTATCATATTACTCGTGTTTAACACTTGTTTTTTCTACCTGGGATAACTTCAAAATCCCGAAGGGAAAAGTTACGCTGGCCTTTCGTTTTGCCATGGAAACCGAAAAGGTTTTTGACAATTCCAAATCCAAAATTATCTTAATGATTTAATATGGGAAAATCAAATATTTCAAATTAAAATTAAAAAAAAAAGTGTAAATTTGGAAAATTTTGGTATTTTTGGGTAAGAAAGACTATTTATGGGTGAATTGGTACGTCGTTAGGGACCCTTGAAAAATGTGATTTATTTTATTTATTTAAAATCAAAAAAATATTTTTATGCCACTGTTGTGACATTAATTTGTTCATTTTCAAATGAGGTCAGTTCAGAGGGGGAAGTTACTCATTTGCCAACTTTTTCTCGAAAGTTTCCAAGTCAGAGAAGAGTTTAGTTGACGGGGGTGCTGGCGTAAGCTTTCGCAATTGAAAATTAAAATTATATTAAATCTTTGGTGAGAGCCTCCTTTGATCCACCCCTCCCTCAAAGCTTGACCCTGTGTGCACTGACAATTGTTTCAATATACCCTACATTTATTTCGGTTACTTGTTTTAATTTGCAAATCAAACACTAAGTTACCAACGTGTTCGTCTTAAAGCTCAGGGTAACAACTGGGTCCATTGTCGTAATGATGCGTTGTTGCGATAACTAAAAATCGACTTCGAAGAAAACAAAAACCATGAAGTTAAGAAGGTACAAAACTGCTCTTCTACGTCAGTTTGAATGTTTTTTCTTTGGATTTTCAATGACCTCTTTCTTTGATTGAAGTCAATTTCGGACAAATATTCAAAAGACAGTTATTACTCATTGTGACCCATAAAATACCGTTCGTCGGTTAAAAGGCTCTAAACCAGTTTTTGGAGCCCATACGAAACACTAAAGACCCATATTCATGTGTTAATTTCTACTCATTACAACACCAACCAGAATTGTTGTTATACTTATGGTAACACTGTAATTTTTTTATTAAACAGTTTATTTCTAAGCATTCTATTACTCATTTTTGTACATGTTTAACTTTATTGAAATTTTATAGCAAATAACTTTGTTTCAAATATTATTTATTAGTTTTTTAACTAAAACTTTAGTATTCATTATTTTGATCCACGACTTTTAATTTAGTATAGTGTGTTTCGGTTCTTTGGGCTTACATTTAAGTACTTAAAAGTGGTTTAAGTTTCCCATGTCTACAATTTTCAAGAAAAAAGACTATATGCTTAAGCGACGTGTCTTTTATTTGAGATAAAGATTTTCTCATATTAAGAACGATGTAGAATTAAGAAATGTTTTTTCATTTGCTAAATTTCAAAAGGTCTTAAGAGTTTATTATGAAATCCTGGATTAATTCTTTTTGATTTATTTAAAATTTTGTTTTAAGACATTTAGCAAATTTCATGTTGAATTTTACAGAACTAAGACTAAACATTCCCTGATTTGTTGTTCGTATTTTCCAGGTGAAAAGCGATTCTCAAAAATATTAATGCAATGGTTACACAATGAATTTTATAACCTAAGTTAAAGTCACACATTTTGGTAATTTTTGTAAGAAAAGGTAAACTTGAACTATTCTTAAGGTGACAGTGAATATTTCGCCATTTCATTATGCTGCAAGAACTTGGTTTTAATATAAATTTCAGTCTTACACAATTCTGCAACCTTCTTTTTAAATAAATTAAATTTAAAAAAACTTACGTTGTGTTTAAAGCGTTTTCCAAAATTTTTTTTATTTCAATAAAAACTAAACCAATCATCATTTCCTTTGTAATCTACGTTATTTATTAAACAAAATATTAATAATTTAAACTTAACCTAGAAAACTTAATAGAAGCAACAATGATCTAATATCAAGAGCAGTAAGTTGAAAAGCCTAAAAGTGGGATTTATTCTCTGCTTATAATCCCGGTTGGCTTTTTATCTCAATGAGGCTAAGAGCTTTGGCTTGGCCAAA
Organism: Leiobunum rupestre; assembly: GCF_980474605.1. Classification (NCBI taxonomy): domain Eukaryota; kingdom Metazoa; phylum Arthropoda; class Arachnida; order Opiliones; family Sclerosomatidae; genus Leiobunum; species Leiobunum rupestre. Next base: position 22,123,015 of record NC_143385.1, on the reverse strand, counting down.
AGCATATCTGAACAGAGATTTTTATAAAAGTTGGTTTATCGGTATATTTTTTAATAATTATACTATTTTTTTATCATATGAAGATAACAATAACTACTAGGATAACAGTAATTATTAAAGAAATAAAATAAATTACGAACTGCTGCCAAATATCTCCAGCTATCAAGATTTTACTCAATTTGTGGTTAATCATTAAAGAAAAAAAAACCCATTACCTCGATGTATCCAATTTTGAAAACCATCACTAAACGGATTTACTTTCCTCGAAATTGTTCTTTAAATTGATGGTTTCGGATTGATCTGAAATAAAATGGTAAAACTTCTGTACTCGAAATCACTGTTCCCAACTAATTTACATATTTTATTTCGAATTGAAAGGCATAACGTTTAACTCAATTTTTCAAATTTCTACAAGTAAACGTCATTTATGAATGTAGTTTTTATAAGAAGAAATACTGAGAATGTCAATCCTTGGATACATTTTTTCCAACATCCAACGAACAGTTAATGTAATTTTGTGACCTATTCAGCAATACAAATAAATGAAACTTTTATAATTATTTTAGTTTATAATTTCGATCTTTTACTCGGAAAAGTAACTTTTAAATTCCTCTTTTTTTAAGTGTCCATAACTGTTGCACATTGACTCTGTAAAATTCCTCTTGTATCTCACTTGTATCTATTATACATGTATGAATGATAGCTTTGAAACACCCTTTAGCAATACCGATTATTTTGTTTATAATCATAAGGGCTAGAGCTCCTAATATAACAAAGAGGTGTTATAAATTTTTGTAAACATGACAGAAGCAAGAGACCGTATATGGAATGCCAAAAGTGTCACAAGCAACACTTTTGGATATGTCAAAAGTTTTTGACTAGTGCTTTTCCTTTACCATTCATTTGCATTTAATTAACCAAATCTCATCGACGTTGCAACGTTTCCACCAATAAAACAATGACGATCTAGGCTAATTATTTATTTAACCATAAGTAATTGGCTGCTTCATTTGGGCGTAGCTGGGCCCTGAAAAACGCCATTCTAAAGGTTTATAAAAATGTATACAAGGCCTTTAATGGCCTTTACGTGTCACGTGAAATAATTTAGTTACCTCCTTTAAAAATCTCATGCCTTTATCCCCTCCTCCGACAAATTAAACATGTCAAAACCTTTTTGACTAGTTAAAAACTGTAGTCGAGTACGCCAAAGGCGTCTCAATTCCCGTATAGAAATCTAACACGAGTCAGGTCAAGAATTCGGCACTAGTTCGGAAATGTGCGAGGATTAAAAAGTTTTTGAATAGTCTCGAAATGTCACGACTAAATCTGCGACGCCTTTCAACCAATCACAATGGTGGAAATTCAAACTACCCAATCGCGAGTGATCTAAATTTCTGTCGCTTAGCTCGCCAAAAGTATCACAATACAACGGAACGAGACATGTCAAAAACGTTTTCACTAGGCTCGATCTCAACGATTAAATCTGCGATGGATGTATTGTTTCTTTATTAGTTTCGTATTTTTCTCTGATAAATCTGCTACTACGTTTTCTGCAGCAACGTCAGTATATCGTTTTTCGTAGCAGACGATTCCTTTAATTTATAGAAAAATTAACATAAATAATAGTGATAGGATTAGCAGCTACATAGACAAAAACGACTTAAGACGTAGGCTTAGAATCATAGAAATCTCATAGGTAACTAGAATGCTGCCGCCTACGGCCGAGCTTGTCGCCAGTTCGTTTTGAACCTTCAGCCAATGAGAGGCCGTAGAGTAGTTCCGCCAAGAAGGATAATAATCCTCCTTAGTTCCGCTATTATCGCGGGAGCTAGGTGACGTCATTCTCTCTGGAGAAATTAAATTCTTGGCAGAACCACTCTTTGAGCTCTGATTGGCTGAGATCTGGCTATCGTCTGCCACGGCGTTTGTTCCATTTGCCAGTTACATGGCAGCATTCTAGTTACCTATGAGATTTCTATGCTTAGAATGATATAGCAAAATAAACTTGGCAGTACGAGAAGGCTGCGTCGGAATTGAGATTCATTATTATTTTTATGAGACGGTTTCGAAACTGGAAATAGAAAGGGTCCGTTAAATCTCAATGTGTTGTTTTTAATAACTTACGATATCTTAGCAAAGGATCCTTTCAATGTGTTAGATTTTATAAAGCGAGCTTTATAAGCAACATGTTTAAATTATTTCAACTGGGTTTTCAAAACTGGCAAAATAAATGCTGATTTCCAATTTCTATTTGATATTTTGAAGACCGGAGGTGGTTTGGGTAAGACCAAATGAATAGAAATCTTCTAGCGAAGTTTTGTACTCAGGCATTAAAAGCAAAGGGTATATAAAGTGCGTGAACTAGACATCACAGTTGGGATTGGCCAATGAATTTGTCGCCACAGAGGAATGCACTCCGAAGAGCTCAGGGGACGGGTCTGAACTTCGGTAAAACGATTCCGTAAGTCGTAATCTTTGAATATCGAGATAGTCAAACAAATTTTACCTTACACGGAGTAACGAGGAGAAAAGTGTCTTCGGTACGGGATAACTAGATTCCTAGATAAAGCTATACGTGCTGCCGAAGAATAACACGCCACGAAAAGTCAGAATTGCTGGCAGACGAATGGTACATTGTAATTTCTGAAAATTTATTTTTATTAAGTTACGAGAAACACATTTGATGGGACTAATTGTAAGAAAATGGTAGTGGTTTTGCTTCGGTTTTGAAAATCTGAAATTTCTCGCCACTGCTCATCTCATTGTGAGCGGATATGAGCTGTAACATATCTTTTTAAAAGAGCGCAAAACAAAAATGCCTCTAGCGCCGATTTTACCGCTCAAAAAAGGGCGGAAAGAGAGGAGCGAAACTTTTACCGCTTTAACTTCTGTCTTCTGGGTGTCCGATTTCAAAATAATTAACATTGGCGACGAGGGTTTTCGATCGTGAAACTAGAACACGACAATCCCTATACAGTGGCGTAACTAAACTTACGGTCGCCCGGGGCGGAAGACAAAACCTTAGCCCCCTCTCATTTAATTAATATTAATTAATGAATAATAATTCGAATGACTTCAAGTATTAATTAATTGACGAATTAAATCATTATTATGGCAAATGAACTACAAATATCAATGCTTTGGTAATAAACATTGAAATTAAACTTAAGACTACTGAAAGTCTAAAATACAAGGAATAAAAATATCGTGATAATCTGCGACCGAACATTCAAAACGCGCCCTCCGCTCCCATAAGGTTGTACCTGGGGTAGCCACCCCCTTCTCCCCCCTGGTAGATACGCTACTGCCCCTATATACCTAGGGATTGTGTGTAGACAGTAGATGAAGATGTAGTTAAAGTTAATTGTATGCTAGAAAAGAGCGGAGAGGGGCGCAAATATTATCGCTCAAAAAGAGCGAAGAGTGGAGCGAAAATTATACCGCTTAAAAACAGAGGTGGGCAAAAATCGTGAGCGAATTCCGAAATGAACGCTGAGACGTTTTTAATTTGAGTGATCAAGGGAGCGAGTCCTCAATACAGGTGACGCTATTTTATCTTTCTTCAACTGAGCCAGCTCAGGCCGAGCGCCAACAAGTTATATCAATCACTGATCGCTCACGGCGCTTTGAGCGAGATCGGCTGATCGACGCGCTAGCATCCTCACTTCTGAACGGCGCTTCGTCTAGCGCCAAATAGTTCGTTCAATAAAAAGCGCTGCCGTAAAGTCAAGAGAGATCTACCCGAGTAATTGATTTAATTTTTTAAAGCTTACGGTTCTCAATCACGGTGAGCGACCAGATGGTTTGTTCGACCACAACCGCTCACTCGGCGGGAGGCCTACGTTTCAAAATACTAATTTTTATCATCATAACTTTTTTTAATTGTTATAATCAAGGACGGGATGAATAATTTTCTTTAATTTTTCATCGATTTGTGCGTTCTAAAAATTAAATAAAAAGCGGAACAGAGGGTGCCCAATACTAACTGCAAAAAATTTAAAAAATATTTAGAGTTATATAAAGGAATACGAAAAAAAATTGGATAAAATAAACCACAAACCAGGGATAGCATCTGTAAAATTAGACTTTCGTATCTATATTGCACTATTTTATTATGAAAATATGTCATACGTCGAGATTGAATGTTACCACCGTAGGTAACAGGTTCATCGAAATCTCGGGGACTCGATTGCTGCAAACATTTTTCTTTCGCTATAAATAAACGCTAGTTTTTAGTCATTCCGGCTGATACGTCATATGACCCTTTAAGAAACCAAATTTTTCTTAGACTAGTGTTTTATTGTCTACGAATGTAATCAGTGGTCGGATTGGGAGAAGAGTAGCGGTTTTACCTCAGTTTACCGACTATCCAAAACTTAGGGGGAAGCCTCCCACATCCCCTAAGGGACGCCTCTGGAAATAAAGATTATCATATAATAACTTATTTTAAGGCGTTTGCAATTGTTTAAAGCCTTCAATATGTTTTCCCAATTCTAATAAGGTCTAGCAGGCTGCCCACAAAGTTGAAATGTCTGGTTTCAGCGTTTTATATATTAGCCTTCATGTAGAGATGACCCTAAATAATAGTGAACAATGAAGATGGCGTCAACGGTCACGGTCGAGCTGAGGATGCGGTTAGTCGGAGTAGAAACACCTCTTATTTCTTTGGGGAAAAGGGGGATATAAAACCTTACGGTTAGCTGAGGTATTTTTAGTAGTTAATTCACTTTTAGGAATGCTAAAAACGCTATTTATTAACCGTTGATAAGAATATTTTTAGCAGTGCTTAAACTGTAGGCCGCTGCTTCATTATCTTAATTTTCTATGGTTAAAGTTGGGCACTATCAAAAACGAGTTTTGACCACAATCGAAAACGCCGTGTGTTCCATTGTCTAACCTTAAGCTTGCTTTTATTCAAACCTTTACATTTACACTGTTTTGGACGGTGCTACAGAGTGAAAAATCTATTATAATGGAGCAAGAAAACATTAAAAGTCTCAAGTTCTCAATACCATAGTAGAGCCTAAAAGCCAGATCCTGTTTAGGACGATGGAAACTGGTCATTCTCTCTACGACGCGACGTTAAGTAGTAACGATATTATTGAAATTGAAAACATAGTCTCTGGTTTTCGGCGAAGGATGGTCGTTCGGCTATTCGTTCGAACGAGTTCTCCCTTTCACCTTCATATTGGTATTTAGAGTAAACATAAATCTATAATATTGTTGACAAAATTGTGAATATAAATATACGAATTGTGCAATACCAATACTAACCTAGTATATTGTTTGCTAATATAGGATGTATAATTAAATTAATTTTTGAGTTTTCAATCGATTAACTCTCGTTTTCATTTAGAACTTAACTAAGTAGTTTCACTTGTCTTGGAAAAAAGTGTAAAACACATTTCAGAAGAACAAATTTATTGCTCAATATTTCTACCCTATTGCGGCAAGTACCTTAAGTAGCACGTGTAAGATTAGGCCTTCCTCAGTTCTAATGCCGAAATGGTCGAAGGGCCGCCTCAATGTCTGGAGACCACCCGTGTCGAGATATGCAAAAACCTTGAGAAAAGTGGACCACTGAATTGGAATACATTGGGTGGGTGCAAAGTGCGTTAGGGGGTACAAACAATCAGCGAGTGAAGCGTCCGGAGGGAAAGCGTTTAATACTGAGGCCGAATTGCATCTCTGCACCGCCATGGCAATACGTTGTCATGTTCCTAAAAACTTGACAATGGTTAGCTCTAGAGCTTTGAAATTGTAACTCAATGTTCAGGGCCTGATTTCCAACTAAACGCGCCTATTTCCAAATAGTAATCAATTACTATATATTTACTCGACTTGTGTAGATTCTATAAACCATGGAGACGTTACCTTAGAGCAAGCAGAACACTATGCTCAGACAAGGAGAAATCAAAACGTCCGGAATCCGTCCGTTTTGATTTCTCGGATACTTTTGGTGAGCTAAGCGACAAAAAGTACCATCACTCGCGATTGGGTAGTTTGAATTTCCACCATTGTGATTGGTTGAAAGCCTCGCAGATTTTGTCGTGACATTTCGAGAGTAGTCAAAAACGTTTTTAAGCGACACATTTCCGAACTAGTGCCGAATTCTTGACGTGACTCGAATTTTGGACGTGTATAAGAGTTTCGACTAGTCGAAAACTGTTGTATTGAGACACTTTCAGCTCACGGGAATTGAGACACTTTTGGCGTACTCGACTACAGTTTTTAACTAGTTTTTGACACGCAAAATTTGTGGGAGGAGGGGATAAAGGCAGGATATTTTTTAAGGAGGTAACTAAATTTTTTCACGTGACACGTAAAGGCCAATAAAGGCTTTGTATAAACTTTTATAAACCAATAGAATGGCATTTTTCAATAATTATCTTAATAATATTTCTGTCCAATTACCGTTAAAGATCTCTAGTCCAATCACAATGCGTGAAGAAATTGTCTAGTCGAAACGAAAAGCACTATTCGAAATAAAATTTTGACATTTCTAAAATTGATTTTGACATTTATAAATTGGGTCGAGTCAAGTAAAAACGTGACTCCTCCCCAGCGGTGTATGCGCGGTTTCCCAAAAGTGCGGTTTCCCAAAAGTACGGTTTCGATTATTGCGTATATGTATATAAAAATTAAAGAAAATAAACCAAAGGAAATTTAAAGGAGATTCCAACCACCCATGGTCTCGAGGTAAAGCGTCCGAGTGTTGTTTGGGAAATCCGAGTTCTTATCTCCGTTGGGGAAAGTAAGTTCAAAAATATATTTCGATAATTTCGATTAAATATCCAAATTTCAGTGTATTTAACTTCGAATATGGAATGACTAGGTTGGGTAGGCACTGTAGGTTAAGTTTATTTTTGGGAATAAAATAAGGGATGAAACTTGAAAATTTTTGGACTCTTTGTTTTTTAATGGGAAACAGTGGCGGTGGAAAACCACATGAGGCCCCACGCTTTCGGGAAAGTGCGCAAACGGGAAACCGCGCTATTGGGAGCTGCGCAAATAGGAACCGCGCTATTGGGAACTGCGCTTTTGGGAAACCGCTCTAGTGGGCATAAACCTCCCCAGCTACACCCAAATGAAGCAGCCAATTTTTAATGATTGAATAATTAATGAGCTTAAATCGTCAATGTTTTATTGGTGGAAACGTTGCAACTTCGATGGTATTCAGTGCATTAAAAGTGTTGCTTGTGACACTTTTGAGGTTCCATAACCGAAACACTACAAAATTGTGGCATAAATCTGAGTTATAATGACAAGAGCCAGTTTCCAAAGCTACAAGTGATACCATAAATCCTAATTAAATGATCAGGAACTGGACTGCTAAATATTGCAAAAGCAATTAATATGAAAAGGTTTTGTACTTACTATTTAATACTTACGAATGTTTGAGAATGTCTCGTATTTATATCTTTTTTCGAAAACATTTCTATTCCCAGAATCCAAAATTCGCTAGAAATAAGTTAAAGAACATCTAATACACCAGAATACATTGCCTTTTTCTTTTTCTAATACCCAACGAACCACCTTTGACCTAAGTCACCAAGATTATGTATTCTCATATAAGATCTTTCTGACAGTATAAACGACTAAAACGTATTAATTAAGATTTTGAGACTTCAAACATTGCGTAGAAAATATGATAATAAAATTTGGCAAGATAGCTGATATTTCATAAGCAGGAACAAGAAATCTAACATAACTCACCATTCGGTATTCGTTCCCTCATAACAATGGAAACAATGCTAACGACTAAGAAGCGGGTCTACTTCGATCGTTGTCGTTATGTTTGTATGAAGTAACAAATAATGCTCCGCACAAATGGACTATTGATTTGTTTTCCTAATTGCTAAAATAAATTGTTGTAGGGTATAACTACAATCATTTCCTTTATTTAGGAATTATTGATTTGTAAATAAAATACTTTAAATTTAGTCTAATGATATAATTGTGTTAAAATAAGTATGTTTCCCTATCTTATTATAACTCAGCAAACACAACATTTCCCAAAGATTTATATACAAGCTATGTTTGTGAGACTGTTATATTTATTAGATTTTTAATTTCCATTAATTGTGGGAAAACCGAAATAAGCATTCGCCGAGTTTCACTTTAACTCAATATATATATATTCCTGATCTCTGTAGTTTTTACCTTAGTGGTGGCCCGTAAAGTTAGTCTTACGGATTAAACAATATAATTTAACCGGTTATAAATGCTAAGAGTGACAACAATAACACGTGTTTGCCACAAAAACGAGGTAAAACATGGATTTAGCGTACAAACCGAAGCCAGAAATAAACATGTTATAATTAACTCAATCAGAAAAACAATCATCCTATAATCTTAGACGAAATCAGAAATTCTTGAATTTTCTATTGAGACATAAATTTTTTTTTTTTTAACCACACCCAAGGTAATGTTTTCAATGTAAAGAACCAAAACATTCGACGCTTTTTCGCTAAGACAGAAAAAATATATAGATTAATAATCAGCTAGCCTAATACCCTTGACATCATCTTGGGACTAAGTCATCAAGCGACTTGTAAAGCCAATAATTCAGGTAGCCGGTCTACACTGCGTAGGAGGGTGGTGGCAAGTCGATCAAGCCACGCTAGCCAACAGCTCCCTACACTAACTATTACCGTTAACCTTAACAATTTGTTAGGGAAGGGGAAACCAAAGAGCTCGGGGGCAAACTCCTTAAACCAGCGGGGAGAGAACTTGCAAACTCAACGCCGAAGGAGTGGTTCCGAGTTTTCACCTAGTGCCACAAACTGGGATCGAATCCGGCTCCTCTTACTGCGAGGCGAAAGTGCTAACCACTCCGCCACCCCTAAAGTTTGCCGATTTTACGCGGTATTATATTAAGGCCACAAGATACAAAATATCAAATACGTTTGAATTTTTAAAAACCAACTATTCCTCTTTTAACCGCTAAGAAAAATTATTGGTTAAAAACCTTTTTTTAATATAATTATAAATTTTAAACTCCAGAGTCATTCTCATGCCACACCTGTAAACAAGGCTAAAAAAACTCCCTAAAAAGAATCTTTAAAATACTCTAAAAATGAATAACACTTTGCCACTTGTGTCGTCTGCTTTACACATTTAGACCTGATATTCTTATTTGCCACTGTTAGTTATAAACAATTAAAATCAAGATTTATTTTCCAATTGTTTTTAAAAGCCAATTTTCAAAAACCCGGAGAACTTTTTCACTAATGATGTTAAAACATTTAGAAAAATATCTTTGGTGGGATGGGTTACAAAAATAAATACATTTTGTTAGGCAAATAACAATGAAATCTGGTTGCATGAGTTAAGGCCTAAATTAATATTGTTAATTTGAACTAATTTAATGTTCCAGAGAAGAAAATTTAAGAATTTAAGTTTATGGTTTAATTGAATGCCCCAGAGAAGAACATTTGAGCATTTAAATTTATGGTTTAATTGAATGCCCCAGAGAAGAACATTTAAACATTTAAATTTACGGTTTAATTTAATGCCCCAGAGAACAACATTTGAGCATTTAAATTTATGGTTTAATTTAATGCCCCAGGGTCATTCCAGGACAGATTTTCCCACTTGTTCACCCGACCATCGCCAAATTTCGTGAAAACTTGTATTTAGGGTTATTTTCGCCGTAGAAGTCGATTCTGAAATTTTCAGGAAGATTGGTTAAGCGGTTGCTGAGATACTGTGTAGTCACATTTTTGAAAATGACATTGAACCTTACCATTAACCATTTTTTATCTCAGCGTCTACTTAACCCAAAAATTCGAAAGAGGGCTCATTTGAAAGCAATTGAAGAGGGCAATGTAAATAAGCACTTATGTTCATGCTATATATAAGGTAAAATACAATAAATCAAGTTTTAAATAGTTGACCTTTGACCCTGATAATATCTCATTTTTAATTTTCAAAATTTAATTTTTTCCGCATTCCCTATACGCGTTTTAGTTGCAGTCAAAAAACTGCGAGGGTAATATTTTTTTTTTCGAGAAAAAAAATTATTTTGTTTACCCCTCCTTAAAAAATATATAGAAATTTAAGATCAGAATACCACACACGACCTTATGGTTTTGGTCTAACATTTCTCGGCTTCCCATTGGTCAAATTAGATCGGGTCCAATTTGCTTAGACTTAAAATTAAACGTAGAACACATTTCTGATTGGAACCATTTTTCTAATCCTAATGGTTCTCAAGATAAAATTTGAATGACCTTGAAGACCTGGTTCAAGGTCATTGAAATTTTCATTGACATTTGTCCCCCTGCACCCTCTATGTAACCTACAAATTTAAAATTCTTACTTAAAATACATGTTGAGTAATTGGCTCTGTATCGTTTTTTAGATAACACCGTGTATATATTTTTTAAATTTCTAGATATTTTTTTAAGGAGGGGTATACAAAATAATTTTTTTCCTCGAAAAAAAAAATATTACCCTCGCAGTTTTTTGACAGCAACTAAAGCGCGTATAGGGAATGCGGAAAAAAATTAAATTTTGAAAATTAAAAATGACCTATTTTCAGGGTCAAAGGTTAACTACTTAAAACTTGATTTATTGTATTTTATCTTATATATAGCATGAACATAAGTGCTTATTTACATTGCGCTCTTCAATTCCTTTAAAATGAGCTCTCTTTCGAATTTTTGTGTTAAGTAGAAGCTGAGATAAAAATGGTTAATGGTAGGGTTCAATATCATTTTCAAAAATGTGACTACACAGTATCTCAGCAACCGCTCAACTAATCTTCCTGAAAATTTCAGAATCGACTTCTACGGCCCAAATAACCCTAAATACAAGTTTTCATACAATTTGGCGATGGTCGGGTGAACAAGTTGGAAAATCTGTTCTGGAATGACCCCCCAGAGAAGAACATTTAAGCATTTAAATTTACGGTTTAATTTAATGCCCCAGAGAAGAACATTTAAGCATTTAAATTTATGGTTTAAGTTAATGCCCCAGAAACGAACATTAAAGCGTTTAAATTTATGGTATAGTAATATTAAAAACTAAGACAATGCATTATTATTTTATTTCTATATTTCCAACTTTTTCTAACTCAAAAATTAAGAAATGTTTCAACTACAATCATGCAATGAAAACTAACTTTTACTTATTTATGGTTATTAATATACTATTTAAGCAAGAACACAAAAATGTTCTAAAATTTTAAATATCTCTTTAGAATTCATGGCACAATCTTTATACATCAAAGGGTACACTCTGTTTAAAAAGTCTTCGACAGGTGAAAATTTTGCCCTATTTTTAATTCTGCTAGAAAACTATAATAGATAGATCGATGAAACCAATTGCAACTATTATTTATTTTCCAATATCTTTCGTTATTTATCGGTTTCGTCCACCAAAAATTAATAGTTTTGGCAGGTACCGTCAAAACTCATTTTTGACGACTTTTTAAATATTGGTTCTATGGCACTGACTCGCACGTTTTTGAATTCACAATGGTCGATTCATATTTAGAAAGTGGAAAACTTTTCCCTCTACAACCAACGGTTGAGAAGTTATCGCGTTTACAAACTTTCGTCGAAATTGGGAAACACCTAAAATGCATCAAGCGATTATTAATAACGCAACTTCGACAGCGATTCAATAACATTGAAAATATATTTAATTAAAGGCCGATTTAAAAAAAGACAAATCCCAAGAACAACTTGGCAAGTGGTTTTAGGAATATCCTTTTTTATACGCTAAAGCTTTTAAAAAGCTATTTGCGTTAGAAATTGTTTATAATAATGGTTACCACAATTTTAAATCAGCCTTTAATTAAACATGTTGTTGGATCGCTGTCGAAGTTACGTTATTAATAATCGCTTGGTGCATTTTAGGTGTTTCCCAATTTCGACGAAAGTTTGTAAACGCGATAACTATCAACCATTGGTTGTAGTGGGAATATTTTTCCACTTTCTAAATATGAACGGACCATTGTGAATTCAAAAACGCGCGAGTCAGTGCCGTAGAACCAATATTTAAAAAGGTGTCAAAAATGAGTTTTGACGGTAGCTGCCAAAATATTAATTTTTGGTGGACGAAACCGATAAATAACGAAAGATATTGGAAAATAAATAATAGTTGCAATTGGTTTCATCGATCTATCTATTATAGTTTTCTAGCAGAAATAAAAAGAGGGCAAAAATTTCACCTGTCGAAGCCTTTTTAAACAGAGTGTACAGAAACTCGTGCAGTTTAGATTTACAATTATTTAAGAAATAACAATAAAGAAATGCATTTTTCAATTATTTAATTTAATTCAAAATTTTTACACATTTATTTTTATTTCTGATAATCATGAACATAATTCAATCTAGAAATTAACAAATGATCTCTTTAAGATACACAAAGCGGTGTCGACCCAAGTTAGACACCAGCTCACAATAACAGATTAAGGAGGGTGATATATGTGTAGAGGCCAAGCCAACGGGAGGATACGTAGGGACAGGGGTGGGGACACCCGTGTTGGATGTAGTGCGACCACCCGATGGGGGAGTGGTAGCCGTCCTCACACGGCCATCTACAAACTCTGCCTCCCAGACGCTTGGGATTACAGCAGTACGCCACTACTCCCGGCTCTAGCAAATTAATTATAAACGCTGAAACAGATTTATTCAATAATCTCGCCCGAAAGTGCCAATCGAGAGTTTTGGTTTCTCTTAGTCCAAAATAATTATTCACACTTCAATCACCAATTTTTTTTATGTTTGCTCTGTGGTGGGTAATGACCAAGGGCGTGATGATTTAATGAGGGTAAATAATTTAAATTAATAAAAAATTGTTGAAAATATAAAACGAAGACCCAGAATATATTTAATCTGAGTAAACTATCGGGCGTATTTTTTAACAATATTGCCGAGTATTCTTTAACGATATCTAAAGATAACACTGCGGAAATTTTGTATATAACCGCGTGTTGTTGTTGATAAAATGTACTTTTATTAACCTCGGTATCTAGAGTTGTCCACTGGAATTTAACTCAAATATGTAATTATTGTAAATATGTTAATTTTGAATAAACCAGTCTTCTTTCATTTTAACTTTCGTCTCCGTCATTCAAGCGTTGCTGATTACTTCGTTGAATTTGAACTTCAACAAAATTCATTATATTAGACCAAAGTGTTTTCTCAGGAAGCATTTATACTTAGAATAATTGGTAGCACCAGTCATCGAGTCGGGGAGAGAGTTCCAAGAGCTAGTTTGCCAGGATATTTAGCCCGTTGCTCCAAGCGATCAAACAGCCTACTACACCGGTGTTCTCATCAGAATGCCCTACGACAGCGTCAACAACGCCGGACAGGTGACAAAAACCTAAACCTAAAATTGACGGTCGCACCCTCGACGCAAGCCACTCAACCTGACAAAAGGCTCAGAAACGGGTTGACCACTTCACTACTAAGCGCACAGTTAAGGGTGGAGGCTATAGTAGCTCAAGCCGACACCCTACCTACATAGGTAGAGAGCCATACCCCGCAAAGAAGTCTACCCAAACCTCCGAGGCCACCATTATGCATGGATCCTCTCCGTTGGGCTGAGCCGAAACTCAGTTTTCAGGCCCTACCTGACCGAATTAGGAGGTGGAGATAGGACCATTTTATCACAGCTAACATCCCCGCTACATTTTTATGGGTTACAATAGCCGGACCCTGACTACGAACGTTAAAAAGGTCTCTAAGTACTCCCCATCAAAGAAGGTGTTGGAGGCGTTGGAATGGTTGCCGCTGGAAAAATTGTATTCATTAACTGTGTTACAATTAATGTTTAAGGTTCATATATCGAATGCACATGGACTTATTCTCAAAAATAAACGAGGTGCAAAATAACTTTTATCGAATCGCGCAAAATTCTAAGAGAACTTTAAATAGTAAGAGTGTGAATGAAAATGGAATAACTTTATGGTAAACTATCCCGAATAAGATTAACAATTGTAATACTTTACATAGTTTTAACGAAAGTGTTTTAAAATATTGGTATTCTAGTGATGCTTGAAAAAAAAAGACTAACAACATTTGGGGAAACTAAAATATATTTATTTAATAAATTGAATCTAAACGCGGTACTTCGGCCCATAGACCTTCAAGGTGAAGTTACAAGTTAAAGGGAAACGGCTAAGCCTTTCAAAATATCGCCTTATTTGCATATCAAAAGACCAACAAGACGTTCAATATACTTACACGTACATTATTTTGTCTTGGAAAAATAGTTTTGGCTTAAATTGTTGAAACGCAAAATAACGAGAAGTATTTGGGTAATTGGGTTTGAATTTTCATCTTAAAGTATATCGCCAGCGCCAGCAGCACCTTAGTGAGCGATTTACGAACTATCATAACTTTTAAAATGGTTCAATAAGCCGATACCACCCTGGCGTGGCGATTGGCGCGCGGAAGCTGAAACGTTGGCGCCATCTTTAGATTCATTGCTGAACTAATTAAATATTTTTATTAGCAGACTATTTTTTCCAGGTTTTTTTAACATTTGTAGACTTGTAGTAGTGTCTCTCTCACTTCAATTAGCATTCTTATTCAGCTTAAATAGTTAAAATAAGTTATAAAGTCAAAAGATACCGTTAAGTGTTAACATTATTAAAAAATGTCGTTTTATTGTTCGGTTCCGGGGTGATCGAATAACACAAGAGAAATGAATGCTTTGAGTCTACATTCATTTTCCGCGAATAAATATGTAGCAAATATGTGGATTGAAAACATACGGAATTTTGGAATTGCCAGGTAATATTATGAAATATTTTCTACACAACACGATTACACGAAATAAAATTTCATTTTCTTTAGGTATTTTACGCCCACTTCACAATATGTCCAACATCCGTGGAAGCTAATACCATCGCAGTGGAGGAATTTGCACGTGAAGAAACATACCAGGTACTTTAGTTAAACAATTTGAATTAACAAACCTGGATAAATTTATATTTTCTAGTATGGCACGACTCAGTCAGAACCCTTACTAGTGAAGTCCTTGGAATCTACATCTACTAGTCCCGCAAAAGAATTCGTATAATACCTTAATATCGGTTTTGGCATGAACACTTATAGCGATACTTCTATTTTTAAGGCATACATGGATCACAATTATTTCCTCTTCAATGATGTTCACAAATTGAGAGCCAAAATTTTGGACCTTCAAACAATTCTAAATTATATTCAAATTAAAAATTCAGACTTGAAAACTTCTACAAAAAAAACATGTTAAATCAAATCAGAAACTAAAATTAGAAGTTGACCGGTGGAAAACAGAAAATTACATGCTGAAAGTAGACGTAATTGAGGAGCTGAAAATGGAAAATTACAGATTGAAAGAAGAAGATGTTGACATTCTGGAGGATAATGTTCGATTAAAAGCAGAAAGAAAACATGACACGTTTGATGATTATGTGAAAGATCAGGCTAAACTTCAATACTTTACTGGTTATTTCGACCGGAACAGTTTCTACACCTTATACAATTTCCTGAAAGACGATTTCCCCTTTATAAAATTTTGGGATATGAAACAAAGTGAAACTCCAAAACTATCTTATCAATGAAAACTCAACTTCTTTTAGTGATGATGAGACTGCGATTAAATCTAGATGGCGAAGATTTGGCGTACAGATTTGGGGTTTCTAACACCTCTATTTCTAGATACTGGAACACTTGGAGAAGTTTCCTAGAAATAAGGCTTCAGCAAGTGCCGATTTGGCCTACACCAGAGATTTGCGACAAATATAGGCCACCAGTTTTTAAAGAAAAGGGTTATGAAACTATGGATGTCGTGTTCCCGAGCGCCAGAACAACGGGAAAAGGTGGTAAAACGAGAAAATTGAGAAAATCATGAAAACACTGCCCGTGTGAACCAGCCTTTAGTTCATAAACGTTAATGTTGACTAGAGCGTATATAGAACGCAACAAACATGCCTACATAAACCCATAGCACCGGCCTTGCAAGTACAATGAACTCAGATGACTGTACCATCTCCATTGGACAGCATAGCAGGTACAGAGTAGAGTTTACCATTCCTTGTACCCATCACTTTACCTAAGACTTCGGTAAAAGGGATATTTATATCACCATTAAAAAGAAGAGAGATTAGATGACCCGATGTAAAAACCGTAATCCTTCTATACTATGTTTCGCTTAATTAGCGTAACTAAAATCAGTTAGATATGGACATTTATACCGGTTTACTTACTATTTCTTGAACTACGGTTACTAAATTATACTTTTCAATTTCCCGAAATTACTTTATTTTATTAAAAATTAACCACTTAATATTTTTATGCGTTTTTCGCCATAAAGTTTAGTTTTTCTAACTGGTTAAAGCTTGACCGTTCCACCTTAAAAACAATTTAACGTAATGTTTCAAAAATAAAAACACGCGACGGGAGAAATAATTAATAATTGTGTTTGTGTTTGTAAAACCCTGGTACTGAAGAAATATTTTTAAATTATTAAAAGTTCTACCTGATGTTGGTTATCGTCTGGAAAGGAAAAGCAAATAAAGAGTAGGAAGAATGTTTTATCAAGGACACATAATACAGGTGAAATACATCCGGTTTTTTTAAGAAAGTATAAAATATTAATGTTTTAAAATCCGTGTTATAAGTCAGCATTTTACATTTCGAACACAGAATTTTAATTCATAGCTTTTGCTCATAGCAAAATTATATTGAATAATATTTAAAAATATCCGGAAAGCCATATCTTCAAATATTGATGTTTCTCAAAGTTATTGTGTGTTTGTAGCGCATTTAACACTGGCAGGTGCAACACCTCGCTTAGAGAAACAATCAAGGCATGAAATGTTAAGGTGTATTATTATTAGAACAACTAAAAACATTTATTTAAGAAAAGAAATGGCATATGACATATTATTTATTCATGGAAAAATACCAACAATGTTTTCGGAAAAAAGGCTTTGGTCATTTTCCGCCCAAAATTTTCCGACTTACAGCAAAACAAAAACACATATATGATTTCGGCTATAGCCTCAACTATGATAAAATTACTAAATTAGTCCCTCACGGTCCCTGTATTGAATTTTTGTCAGTCACTCACAAAAGTTGATAAATCATGAAATATTTGAACAATGGTAAGGAAAAGTACTTACAAATTACCAAAGGACGTGGTAAGCCACTAATAACGACTTTACGAAACCGGTGAGCCCTAGACACCCAGTGTAAACGAGTGCGGGATACGAAGGAAGAACACACAGTGATTACTCTGCACTAATCGAATTTCAACCTCAAAGACAGTATTTCCAATGTTTGTGAGTAGAAATAACCTATATTTTCTTAAATTTTGACTATGTGAGTTTGGGAATTGTGTTTAATAGAAACGTTTTTGTTGGCCCCATTCTCTTGCTACAGAAGCAATTGCTTATCTCGTTAAATGGTTAATCAAGCCGTGATTTTGATTGAAAAAGCCAGAAAGAGCGTGAATATCTATTGTTCAATCAGCTATGAGAACAGAATTGTCTGTCGTGCAATCGACGATGATATTTGAACATCAAAGTGGAGAAGAAATTTAGGTGGTCCAAGTAACTAAATAATTTCTTGACGTTACTTAAACCTCAGTGGGTATCAAATAAACCTTTATTTCTAACAGTGTAGGTTTCTGTTAGCATCGAAATTTGCATTAGTATAATCATATAAAACAAATTACTCTTAAGTATGCCTCTGTATAATAATTCCATTGAAAAAAATTCAATGAGACTTTGTTTCACGCAGAACATACATTGAGCGGACCCAAAAATGCCAAAATGCTTATAATCCGTGCGCTACTGAAAAGGTTACCATGGAAATGAAATCATGTGATCACGAGGCACGAGCTAAACTTGACATGGCAAAGCCAGAAACGCACGAGGAATTATCACTAACTTCCGTTTCCCATCAGTAAAGTTGATGACGCATATTTCGTCACGGAGTTGTAAGTGCCGTTATTTACGTCATATCCCGTGAACAAGGTTTCATTGACGAAAATGCTTTTATGGCATACTTATGAGTGATTATGTTACATATGGTATAATATAATAAATTTGTACGCCCGATTTGCACGAATGGTGGAAAATCTTCTCGACTTTTGACTTTTGCTCACCCTTGTAGATTTAAAAACTCAAGAGTCAGTGAACTAACGACGTAAGTGACAATAAAACCAGAAGGACACGTTTCATGAATAAATTACATATTCAGAGGTTCTAAGAGACTTATTTGTAAGTATGAACAAACGTTTTCTAATTTCCAAACGCTTTGAACGCTATTTCGTGAGTATAGCCCTATCGCAATGCTCTTTAGAATAGTAAAAGAACAAAAACTCATTCAGTTTTGGGCGTTGAGAAAGTAAAATAATGATTTTAATACTGATTGTTTGAAATACTTTCGTAATTGAACCGATTTTATATTTTCATAAAACTGCATGTCTGGTAGAGTTTACATCTATTGAATAACATGAGTAATAAACTTTGTTTAAATAGTTTTTCGAGCTTATTTAAAATAATTTTGTACGCATTGACTATAGTTAATGCGTACAAACTTGGTTCTGTATACAAAACCAAGTGGTGGACGATTTGATTAAGGATTTGCTTAATGTTATAAAAAGCTTAGAATAATTTATTAAACGAAGTTCTTTGTCAAATTACATGCGAAAATCTTTAGCATTATCTTGGCTTTTTAGAATTTTACTAAGTACCTTGATTGGACGATAGCTCGACGAATCACCTTGAACGGCCTGGTTAAAAATTATCAAAATAAGCATGGTTTTTCAGGCACAAGGAAAAACCTTGCTTTCTATGAAAATATTTTGATGTTACTACAGCGTTTGATAACAAAATGGGCTTAACTATCAAAACCAGAAACTGTAATGGTCTTCAATGGTGTCGTCGTTGGTGATTCCCAACTTAAAAAAGTTCTTTGTTTGTATATCTGGAAACGAAAAGGACTAAACATTAAAATGTCCATCATCTTTGTTTATGAAACAAGAGACAAACTAATCCGCGATATCGTGATTGGAATCCAATAAGCGGCCTTTTTTTATTAAGTTCAAATGATTTGTCGAGTTACGTTCCGTTTCCTTTTTACCTAAAAATTAGAATGTTTTACTGTCAGTAGGTAAATAATTCAAAGGTAATTATTTTGAAACTAAAATATAATTCCATAAATTTCTATTGTTTCTCTTTGTTTTTAAGTAAAGTTCTTTTAACGATTTCAATGCTATTCTTAACTTTATGATTTTTTGTTTAATTTAATAATTTCACAAGAAGCAGAGTCCTATAAGTGTATACATATTCTTTTCACAATTAACCTCTTTGGTTTTATTATTGTTATGGTTTTAAAATATAACAAGTTGGCAAGCCAAAATATACCTCTCCTCGGAAGTATGGTCCCTAGTGGTATTAATTTCTCGACACGACCCCCAAAGATATCTCCGCAAATCAGAGTTATTTACGAAAAACGTATTCTCGGTTCAAACCCTGCCCGGTATAAAATTTTAATTTTAATTTAAATAATTGAGACGAAACAATCGAGTTTAATTTATTCAGAATATTATAAATTAAGTAGTTACAACAGCGAGTTAGATTCACTAAAACAATGCACAATTGAATTTAACCCTTTTTACAGTACATGTTTATCAGTTGAAAATAATACTAAGCAAATTTTAATGAAAGAAACATCTACAGATGGTATTTGTATTTTTCTCGCTTACGAAATACTTGCCGCATCTTTAACGCTCATTTTATTTCAACTTCCAGTTGACGTTGTGACACATACCGCATGAAAAAGACCAATGCCGTCCAATTTCCAATATCATATAATGACTCGCACACCCAAGAAATCATTGACTGCGTTAAAAATCGTAGATATCCAAATATCCACACCAAATATATTTACAAGAAGCAAAAACCTTACCATCAACAAAGCACAGAGAGCCACTTGACTAACCGCCAGCTCTTAAAGCAATTAACGTTAAATTATCTCTTTTGAATTAACACAACTATATTTAGGTCGTTTAGAATACCCGTAAATAAATAACAAAAAAAACTAACAAAGTGGACCACCCACAGAGTCTACCCTTTAACCCTCTAATCTCGGCTGACTGCGCTAAAATAAGATTTAACCTTTAAAAAAAACCAGATTAGGCCTTCATAAATTCATTAATAAAAAAAGACTTTATTACCTATTATGCTTACGATGCCTGTCTTAATTTCAGTGAATCTAAGCAGCTATCGGTGGTTCTGTGGTAGAGCGCTCGACTGCCAAGCCGAATGGTCTGGGTTCGAAACCTGGGTGGCGCATTTGTTTTTAATCAATAGAGAAACGCTAAATTAGAATTTCTTCGATTCAATAATTTCAATTTCAATTCTATTTCGATTCAACCAAAATTACGTACTCTATTAAATACGCTTCCGATAAAGCTGAAGGTCTAATTTTCAATGAGGCGTAACAACTGTCGGTGGTTCTGTGGTAGAACGTCCGCCTGTCAATCAGGAGGTCTCGTATTCAAATCCCGCCCGATGCGATCGCAAATTGATACTCAGACGAATACCGTGTACAACTGGTGGAAACCCTGCCATTGGACGTTGAGAGGTAGCATTACACTCAGCACTCGGTCCGTCCCAAAGTCATTAAGAAGAAGTTGGAGAGAAAACGCCCATATAAACACAACAGACTCAACATGCACATCCATCAGAACACAAACACAACAAATTCAACACTCACAACCTACGCATAAACATTACAAAAACGTAATACACCAAACCGTCACGACGGTGAGCGAAAAAACACCATCCAAACCAAACCGCAAATGCATCCGTTAACGCTCACCGTCACACGGTGGTTTTGCCAACCCTTTGAGAAACTGCGTACGCAGTGATTACACTTTGCACCGAAAATGCGAACGCGTTCGCAGGCCTGACAGACCCACAGACCCACAGACCCACAAACCCACAGACAGACACGGTGGTTGTATAACCCCTCCTAGGGGACTTTGTCCCCTCGGAGAGGTAAAAAGGGTAATAGCCAATATGCTTACTTTAAAAGTATACTAATTTTTGTGTAAAAACTTAAGGGGTTTTATAACAAAGGTATTTGTTTACAGAAACTTAAAGGTACTAGGTGACTATTTAGATTTTAATGTAAATTCCAAGATAAATGATGAGATAGCAGCCATCATTCCAATAGCGAAAGAGATGAAAGCAGGAGTTTGGTTGGTTAGAGAAAATGAGAATTTTTCTAAATCCTTTTCCACTAAATAATTCGCAATTTTTCGTTTTAGCATTTCTGTAGAGCGTATCTGGAAACCCGATTCCATAAAAAGGAGAATTCTGAAAAATATTAACTTGGTATTAGCATCGCTGTTTACAAGATATTAAAGTTTCTCGTTGGGGAAAAAATGGATTGGTTTTACATAATTTTGTTTTATTTTGTAAGATATCAAAATAATATTTTAAGAAAAAAATAGACCACCTGCTCAATAACTTAATTACATATACATCACTTGGTCTTAATATCAAAAATTTAACCAGTTCTAAATATAAAAACTTGTCAGAAAATAATCCAACATGATTTAAAAGTTGAGTAAAGTGGATTTATTCTCTAAATTATTTTTTTTTACAAATATACCTTGAATTTATTTATTTTTTGGGATAGACAAATTATTTTAGAAGATAAAAATTATTTTTTATCTTAATCGAAACATAATGCTCAGTTGATTTACTTATTATTTTCACACATGGGAGCTGTTTGATGGTGTCTAATCAACGCCATTTTGTCACCTGTCCTGCTTGTGGGACGTTTTTCTCAGAGCAGCGTAAGTAAAATTAATTTTTTGAGGTCTTTCTTACCGGTTTTAAAGGAATATTTAATCGAAATGTAATTAATATCATTTTGTATCTGTCTTTGGTCATTATAAGCATAATATATGAATTTTAAGGAAATAACTTCGTTAGATTTGCATATATATTTTTTTTATATACCTAATGGTACTAGGTGTCTGACATGTTTCGAATCGCTTTGCAGATCATCATAAGAGACAAAGGAACAATAAAATTACGGAGGATAACATCAAACCTCGGTCGGTTCCCTTAAAAACAACGAACAAAAAAACTAAAAATCCGTTAATTCCAAGATTTTATTAAAATAGATTCGGATGAGAAACTTTCATCCGTTGATATTGTTTCCCTCTTTTCCAGAGTTCCGGTAGAAGGTGCTCTTAAAGCTTTAAAAAATTTCTAAAAAAATCAAACTACTCCGATGAACATATTTGTGAATACATGGAATTAGTTAGTTTCTGCATCACGTCAACTTATTTTCAATTCAATAACCAAATTTTTGAACAACAACATGGATTAGCCATGGGTCGCCCCCTCTCTCCGCTACTCTGTGACCTTTATTTGGAAGAATTTACTCTTAAATTATTCAATAATGTGAACACCCTTAAACCTAAAACTTGGATTAGATATGTCGACGACATTTTTATTATCTGGAATTGGGGTCTTGATACATTTCCGGATTTTTTAACTCTTTTGAACTCTATTGACCCTCACATTCAATTAACATCTGAAACTGATGAAAATAATTGGTTAGCGATTCTCGATAAAAAAATAACTAGATACCCAAATAACTTAAGTACCACCGTATATCGCAATCCCTGTAGTGTACCAAGCCTTCCACATTTTAGATCTGGTCGCCCTATGAGTAAAAAATTGGCGTTATCCAAACACTAACTTATAAAGCGTTTACACTTTGTTCCAGTAAAATTATCTTAGATGAAGAACCTAACTACATGAAAAAAATTGCATTAGAAAGAAATATAACCTAAAAACTGTAAACCAAGCTTTTTGAGAAAATATTTATATTAAGTACCCTTGATAGAGAAAAGAAGCTTAATGATGACGCTAAATATATTGGTATCACTTATATTAACGGCATCTTCGAAAAACTTAACCAAGTTTTAAAAAAATTTAATTTAAAAATTAGATGACAACCTAGAAACAAACTGGGTAATAAATTTAAAAAAAGGTTAAGACAAACTGATAAAAATGCAAAAAAAACGATATGTATCGTATTACATGTTCTTGTAATAAGTGTTGTATAGGCCAAACTAAGATAAACTTGTCTAAACGACTATACGTACATAAATCTAACTCTAAAACCCATACGATCTGTGAGAAATCTGCTATATCTAAACATGTTTTTCAAAGTAAATATAATATCGAATGCGAAAATATCGAACTTCTAACACAACCACATCACCAAATAAAAAGAGATATAAGTGAAGCTATAGAAATTCAAAAACATATTTTCAAAAAAACCACCCTTAATGAAAACGCAAGCTTTTTGAGAAAATATTTATATTAAGTACCCTTGATAGAGAAAAGAAGCTTAATGATGACGCTAAATATATTGGTATCACTTATATTAACGGCATCTTCGAAAAACTTAACCAAGTTTAAAAAAAATTTAATTTAAAAATAGGATGACAACCTAGAAACCAACTGGGTAATAAATTTAAAAAAGGTTAAGACAAACTGATAAAAATGCAAAAAAAAAAACGATATGTATCGTATTACATGTTCTTGTAATAAGTGTTGTATAGGCCAAACTAAGATAAACTTGTCTAAACGACTATACGTACATAAATCTAACTCTAAAACCCATACGATCTGTGAGAAATCTGCTATATCTAAACATGTTTTTCAAAGTAAATATAATATCGAATGCGAAAATATCGAACTTCTAACACAACCACATCACCAAATAAAAAGAGATATAAGTGAAGCTATAGAAATTCAAAAACATATTTTCAAAAAAACCACCCTTAATGAAAACGCAAGCTTTTTGAGAAAATATTTATATTAAGTACCCTTGATAGAGAAAAGAAGCTTAATGATGACGCTAAATATATTGGTATCACTTATATTAACGGCATCTTCGAAAAACTTAACCAAGTTTTAAAAAAATTTAATTTAAAAATAGGATGACAACCTAGAAACAAACTGGGTAATAAATTTAAAAAAGGTTAAGACAAACTGATAAAAATGCAAAAAAAACGATATGTATCGTATTACATGTTCTTGTAATAAGTGTTGTATAGGCCAAACTAAGATAAACTTGTCTAAACGACTATACGTACATAAATCTAACTCTAAAACCCATACGATCTGTGAGAAATCTGCTATATCTAAACATGTTTTTCAAAGTAAATATAATATCGAATGCGAAAATATCGAACTTCTAACACAACCACATCACCAAATAAAAAGAGATATAAGTGAAGCTATAGAAATTCAAAAACATATTTTCAAAAAAACCACCCTTAATGAAAACGCAAGCTTTTTGAGAAAATATTTATATTAAGTACCCTTGATAGAGAAAAGAAGCTTAATGATGACGCTAAATATATTGGTATCACTTATATTAACGGCATCTTCGAAAAACTTAACCAAGTTTAAAAAAAATTTAATTTAAAAATAGGATGACAACCTAGAAACAAACTGGGTAATAAATTTAAAAAAGGTTAAGACAAACTGATAAAAATGCAAAAAAAAACGATATGTATCGTATTACATGTTCTTGTAATAAGTGTTGTATAGGCCAAACTAAGATAAACTTGTCTAAACGACTATACGTACATAAATCTAACTCTAAAACCCATACGATCTGTGAGAAATCTGCTATATCTAAACATGTTTTTCAAAGTAAATATAATATCGAATGCGAAAATATCGAACTTCTAACACAACCACATCACCAAATAAAAAGAGATATAAGTGAAGCTATAGAAATTCAAAAACATATTTTCAAAAAAACCACCCTTAATGAAAACGCAAGCTTTTTGAGAAAATATTTATATTAAATACCCTTGATAGAGAAAAGAAGCTTAATGATGACGCTAAATATATTGGTATCACTTATATTAACGGCATCTTCGAAAAACTTAACCAAGTTTTAAAAAAATTTAATTTAAAAATAGGATGACAACCTAGAAACAAACTGGGTAATAAATTTAAAAAAGGTTAAGACAAACTGATAAAAATGCAAAAAAAACGATATGTATCGTATTACATGTTCTTGTAATAAGTGTTGTATAGGCCAAACTAAGATAAACTTGTCTAAACGACTATACGTACATAAATCTAACTCTAAAACCCATACGATCTGTGAGAAATCTGCTATATCTAAACATGTTTTTCAAAGTAAATATAATATCGAATGCGAAAATATCGAACTTCTAACACAACCACATCACCAAATAAAAAGAGATATAAGTGAAGCTATAGAAATTCAAAAACATATTTTCAAAAAAACCACCCTTAATGAAAACGCAAGCTTTTTGAGAAAATATTTATATTAAGTACCCTTGATAGAGAAAAGAAGCTTAATGATGACGCTAAATATATTGGTATCACTTATATTAACGGCATCTTCGAAAAACTTAACCAAGTTTTAAAAAAATTTAATTTAAAAATAGGATGACAACCTAGAAACAAACTGGGTAATAAATTTAAAAAAGGTTAAGACAAACTGATAAAAATGCAAAAAAAAACGATATGTATCGTATTACATGTTCTTGTAATAAGTGTTGTATAGGCCAAACTAAGATAAACTTGTCTAAACGACTATACGAACATAAATCTAACTCTAAAACCCATACGATCTGTGAGAAATCTGCTATATCTAAACATGTTTTTCAAAGTAAATATAATATCGAATGCGAAAATATCGAACTTCTAACACAACCACATCACCAAATAAAAAGAGATATAAGTGAAGCTATAGAAATTCAAAAACATATTTTCAAAAAAACCACCCTTAATGAAAACGCAAGCTTTTTGAGAAAATATTTATATTAAGTACCCTTGATAGAGAAAAGAAGCTTAATGATGACGCTAAATATATTGGTATCACTTATATTAACGGCATCTTCGAAAAACTTAACCAAGTTTTAAAAAAATTTAATTTAAAAATAGGATGACAACCTAGAAACAAACTGGGTAATAAATTTAAAAAAGGTTAAGACAAACTGATAAAAATGCAAAAAAAAACGATATGTATCGTATTACATGTTCTTGTAATAAGTGTTGTATAGGCCAAACTAAGATAAACTTGTCTAAACGACTATACGTACATAAATCTAACTCTAAAACCCATACGATCTGTGAGAAATCTGCTATATCTAAACATGTTTTTCAAAGTAAATATAATATCGAATGCGAAAATATCGAACTTCTAACACAACCACATCACCAAATAAAAAGAGATATAAGTGAAGCTATAGAAATTCAAAAACATATTTTCAAAAAAACCACCCTTAATGAAAACGCAAGCTTTTTGAGAAAATATTTATATTAAGTACCCTTGATAGAGAAAAGAAGCTTAATGATGACGCTAAATATATTGGTATCACTTATATTAACGGCATCTTCGAAAAACTTAACCAAGTTTAAAAAAAATTTAATTTAAAAATAGGATGACAACCTAGAAACAAACTGGGTAATAAATTTAAAAAAGGTTAAGACAAACTGATAAAAATGCAAAAAAAACGATATGTATCGTATTACATGTTCTTGTAATAAGTGTTGTATAGGCCAAACTAAGATAAACTTGTCTAAACGACTATACGTACATAAATCTAACTCTAAAACCCATACGATCTGTGAGAAATCTGCTATATCTAAACATGTTTTTCAAAGTAAATATAATATCGAATGCGAAAATATCGAACTTCTAACACAACCACATCACCAAATAAAAAGAGATATAAGTGAAGCTATAGAAATTCAAAAACATATTTTCAAAAAAACCACCCTTAATGAAAACGCAAGCTTTTTGAGAAAATATTTATATTAAGTACCCTTGATAGAGAAAAGAAGCTTAATGATGACGCTAAATATATTGGTATCACTTATATTAACGGCATCTTCGAAAAACTTAACCAAGTTTTAAAAAAATTTAATTTAAAAATAGGATGACAACCTAGAAACAAACTGGGTAATAAATTTAAAAAAGGTTAAGACAAACTGATAAAAATGCAAAAAAAAACGATATGTATCGTATTACATGTTCTTGTAATAAGTGTTGTATAGGCCAAACTAAGATAAACTTGTCTAAACGACTATACGTACATAAATCTAACTCTAAAACCCATACGATCTGTGAGAAATCTGCTATATCTAAACATGTTTTTCAAAGTAAATATAATATCGAATGCGAAAATATCGAACTTCTAACACAACCACATCACCAAATAAAAAGAGATATAAGTGAAGCTATAGAAATTCAAAAACATATTTTCAAAAAAACCACCCTTAATGAAAACGCAAGCTTTTTGAGAAAATATTTATATTAAGTACCCTTGATAGAGAAAAGAAGCTTAATGATGACGCTAAATATATTGGTATCACTTATATTAACGGCATCTTCGAAAAACTTAACCAAGTTTTAAAAAAATTTAATTTAAAAATAGGATGACAACCTAGAAACAAACTGGGTAATAAATTTAAAAAAGGTTAAGACAAACTGATAAAAATGCAAAAAAAACCGATATGTATCGTATTACATGTTCTTGTAATAAGTGTTGTATAGGCCAAACTAAGATAAACTTGTCTAAACGACTATACGTACATAAATCTAACTCTAAAACCCATACGATCTGTGAGAAATCTGCTATATCTAAACATGTTTTTCAAAGTAAATATAATATCGAATGCGAAAATATCGAACTTCTAACACAACCACATCACCAAATAAAAAGAGATATAAGTGAAGCTATAGAAATTCAAAAACATATTTTCAAAAAACCACCCTTAATGAAAACGCAGGCAGTCTTTATAGCACCATCTGGGATTTTTCTCTCATTGATCAATACTTAATACTTAATATGACATGATCCAAAAATAGGCATACTATTAAAACAAACTTATATAATTAAAAACGCTTATATTATATTTAAATATCTTAAATTTGGTTACGATTTTACAATATCGATATCTCGCGAAAAGGTCAACAGAAGGCAAGTGGGTTTTGTTTTGCATAAATTTAAAAAACATTCTTTTAACCTTTTGTAATCTTGGAATTACCGGATTTTTAGTTTTTTATGTTCGTTGTTTTTAACGGAAATCGACCGAGGTTTGATGTTATCCTCCGTAATTTAGTTGTTCTGCAAAGCGGTTCGAAACATGTTAGAACCCTTGTACCACTAGGTATATTAAAATAATATACGTGTTTATACAAATCTAACGAAGTTAAAAAAATATGTATGCAAATCTAACGAAGTTTTTTCCTTTAAAATTCATATATTACAACTAGCATATAGACTGCAAAACCACACTTTCTTTCAATTATAACCCAAGTTTACTTTGGTATTTAAAAAATATGCAAAATAATTATATAATTAATTTAAAAAATCACAAATAATAATTTATAATATAAGACTCTCTAATAACACTTATTTCCAGAATATGATCATAAACACCCACGAACAAAGATCTGACTGTACTGTTTACAAACATCAGCCAGTTGCACGGTCATATCTAAACGCATTGTCACAAAGCGGCTTTCCCATTAGACTTAGACTAGCCAATGACAACTTGGTCTTTTTCGGATGGTGGCAGAGCTCTACCGAGTTTTCATTGGCTGTTCTCGGGCTAATTGGAGAACCGAATAAAGTGCGTCAAAATCTATAATCATATCTTAGTAAGGCGATCTCAGTATGTTTTATATATTTTAGGGTGTACATTGTAGGTTAATAATTTCAGCTATTGTCAAAGGAGTAAGATAAAATTGAAATGATGGATCAATTAATATGCACATAATTGTTTCTGATCAGTTTTTAAATAGTAATAATTAGTTAAGAAAAGACAAAAGTTAATTTTGCCTTGCTTTTCTATATTTCGATAAATAATATTTGACGAATTACATTGTAAACTTGACGCCTGAAGAGAGGTTTCGACCCGAAAGCTAGCGTTTTTATAAATTTTAACATTAAAATGTTTTAAACCATGAAGTATCCGTCGGGTTTCATTTATAATTTAAGTATAACATCGGGATGGTTATGTCACATTTATAGAAACAAAAATGTGTTCTGTAGTGATCAAGATCAATTATTTGTCGAAGACCCAATTATTACATGATATCTTGAAAATGCATGTCTCTTCTTCTGGTGAATCTTATTTTTAATTATTCTATAGTGTCACAAGTTGCTTCTTCTGTAAATATATCTGGTAAGTTTTCTTACTTCATGTTTATTTTTTCCTTTACAGCTTCTTTCAAAGATGTTCTCATTGGAATCGAACGAAGTTGTTTAAGGCACCCTTTCTCGCTAATGTAAAAATCCCTTCTTTTTCTTTTCATTATTTTGTAAATTGAATAATTGTATTCGTAAATAATAACGGCAAGTCCACTCGAAACGTCCTTCCACTGATCAAAGGGATCGATGAAAGCAAAAATGGACCCCATTTCTTTGGCTCTTTTCCAAACCATGGAATTTAGATATACGGTATCTCGCTAAAAAATTAGGATTTATTGTCCGGGTTATAATCTTTCTTAATTATGAACATTTTTAAAGGGCATATGGTATTCAAAAAAAGTCTTATTGGAAATTGAGAAAACGGTTTGCTTGCTCAACTTGTCACTTTTTGATGTCGTTTTTTCAGTGACAAATTTCTTTTTTTTGGGTCAACGATATTTCTAAGTTTTCGATGACGTTCTACAAGTTTCTAATTCACAACTTTCAAGTAATTATTTTCCGAACAAAAAATACACTGTATAAATTCAGTTGCTAGTGAAACAATATGATTTGGGGAATAGAGTAGCACGTATATTAATTTTTTTTATCAATAACGCGATTAAAAATATTTTATTTTAAGGAAACTAACGTCCCGTATATAAATTCCAACCAAGAAATCTTAATTAATAAATAAATTAATTAATTAAATAAATATATAATTTATTTAAGGTCAATTTTGTCTTAAATTTTCATGGCAAAATATAAACTTGGTTAAATACGTCAAAAATAGCTTTTGCAAAACGAAGAGCATCGTACTGACAGAAATAAGACAAATCGAAAGCTTAACAAAGTTTTTAGACCTCTGAATATATTTATTTTCCCTAATAACTTACTCCAAGTGTCTTTTCGAAGTAAGCTGGAATGTACGGTCGAACATGTTTGTGCTTCAAAATATCTTTTAGTGTTTCAATTTTTCCATTTTTTCCGATATGCGTTAGAAGAGTTATCAAACTCGTCGATATGTGCATAATTATAACAATTGTGCACATCCACCAGACGCCTATTAAAACTCTACTAGCACCACTTTGAGATAGACGGTATGCGGGCACTGCTGCATGTAAAAGAAAAAGTGCATGAAATAAGTCGCCATCTAACGACAATCGGAAATGAATTTTGCGGGGAGCTCTTCATTGTTAATATAAAGTTTTTGACCTTTAATTATAGTTGCATTGTTTTCTTTTCACGTTTTATGGTTTCTCATAACCCACGTTCACACTAGACTCTTTAAACGGTATGAATAGGCGTATGACAAATACTTTTGACCCCAAAGTTTTACATTTTGATCTTTCGAAACCGTCTTTAAACGTTTCCTTAGTGTTTAGTGTCAACGCTGCTATTGCGTCTCAATTTTATTTATGCTCAAATGTTTTAATAAATGATAACTTAAATTTACGGAGATAACAGTTAAAAGTGTAACAGAGTTACTGTATTCATTTATTTATGCCTCGTTTAAGTATGAATCTTGTCTATATCAGAATTTAACTTCAATATTTTTTAACCAGAGTCTCCAAAGAATAACATAATTGACACATTTATAAAAAATGTCGTATTAAACACTTAGCTTATCAGAAGTCGGCCAAAACGACCAATTCAGATATCTTAACGCTACCCTAGCAGCACAAGGCAGTCGGATTAGAGTCGGGTAAGAGTCGTGTAGTTGGGTACGCGATGGAGGCGGTTTTCAGTTGTAGTGCGACTAATACCCAACTTATAAAAAAAACCGAAGTCGTATTACCAACCAGAAAGCGTGTACTTTCCCGACTGTAGGTTATCTAATTTACTAATTAAATTAATCGAGATTAATTGAAAGTAGTTTTATATTATTTAATAAATAAAAAATGAATGTTAATGCTGCTTGAAACATTTAAATAATTTTAAATAATATATTTTTAATTATACCGACTTTTCCCCGACCATAAATTCATATACAATTATTGGGAGTGCTCGATTTGTAGTTGGGGATGAGTCGTTGAGTTGGTTCTCTGTCGTATTTTATTCGGATAGCCCCTTTTTTAATTTCCCTAAAACATTTTGGTTTTATAAACGCTCAATATATTTAATCTAAAACATGACGTACTTCTACTTGACTTTATTACAGATAATTACATTAGTTTTTCGACTTGAGAACATATCTACAATTTCCCCAACTTTAACCCGACTGTAAAATCACCCACTCTACGTACGTTGTACGTATGAAAATAAGACTCTATATTGGGTGGTTATAATTACCACCGATAGGTGGTACTTCGATAAAACATACTGAGTTTATAAATTTTAAATTAATATGGTAAAATAATTCGTTAGTAATTTATAAGAATTATACTTTCGAAATAATTTATTTAGTTATTAAAGTTTGAAATATCTCATAATATAAAAAAAAAACTTAAAAACCATATTCGGAAGAAGGCGCGACGGTAGAATTTTTAAAAGTAGTAGGGATTCCTCCCACCCCACTTCCTCGGAACGTCCTTTCGCCGGAATTTTTTCTTTGTAACGGGTTACATTACCCCACTGACTCACTTTCACATTCGAACACCGTGGGAACTAGGTCATTTTTTTTTCTCGTTGGCGAAAACAATAAAAAAAATTTTTCCTTGTTATTCAACGATGGATTTCATGTTTTTGGACGCTTAACAATCAGGTAAATTATAATTCCTTTTGTAATTTTAATATAAGGTTTAAATATTTCATGGGTTAGAATTAAACAATTAAATTATTCATTATCGAAATGAAAAGTAGTTTCCAGCGGCCGCTGCCGAAAGGGCCGGCAAAGACTGCGTTAGGCTGGTTAGGCTTAGTGAGATATTGTATTTAAACTGTCTTTAACGAAAACGTAATACATAGTTTGCACCGAAGGGAGGGGCCTATGGTCTCCAAGGAAACTGGGAGGGCGATCAAAAATTCAAAACATTTCGCGCGTAGCTACTAAATAGGTAGCCATTTTGTTGGTAATCTCGTCAAAGCGACAAAACTAATTAGATTTATGCTTTAAAATTTTAAATGGATCCTAAACAAAGTCAGATAAGATTCTAAGGCCGGGTTATTTAAATAAAATATCAAATTACGACAGAAATATCTACGAAAAGAAGTTGGCAAAGCTTATCAAAGTTAGGCCTTTGCGGTCATCCTTTCTACAATTACCTTCGCTATCGAATAAAATAAACAATTTTCGCTCTCCCTTGGTAATTGAACTACTCGAACAATTTTTAACCAGGCAGATAACCATTTTTAACGTGAAACTAATTTTTTAATCATTTGAAAATAATTAAAATCCGCAAACAGACGATTGAAACTGTTAACCCCCCCGTTTTACTAAGAAATCTACACCGGCAAAATGGCGGCATAGAATCGTTCATTCTAGCTCAAATTAAATATTTATTCTTGGTTCTTATATCTATACTTGGAACTGCGTCATTGATGACGTAGGGATGCAAACTATGTATACGTACAGTGAATTTTTGTTAATGATAATTAATTACTTTAAAGATTTGAAAGAGTTTATTTAATGTTCATTTTAATTAGAATCTAAGGTTTTTTGTATATAAACACGTGTAGTTTCTCTACGGCCAAATTTATAGGGCTCGACCTCGTGTAAACGAGAACGAAAGTTAGCTGTGGTCGTGCAGAGGAGAGAAGTCGATGGTTGGGAATACCAAGAAAACAGAAATGGGTGGGCGAAAGAAATACCCGCGGGCTATCTTCCTCTCCCTTTCTGGCATCGGCTCTCTAGTTCAGCCTCGATTCTTCCACCTGAAATTCCAATGCATACTGGGTAATTTTGTTAGGGCGCGCTATTTAAAAGTAGAAATATGAATTTTTATCCAACGCAAACGTACATTTTATTTTAAGAACAAGAATGTAATTAAAAAATGTTTCTGAGAATTAAAATTTATAATAAAGCCTTTTTATTTTTTTTTAATTTTCCTGATATTTTGATTATAGATTTTAGACTGGTTTTCTACATCTGCTGTGGTTTCAATTTAAACAAGGGTGCGTGAATTTGTCTATTTTTTAAGGTATTTAATAATTTAAAAATAATTAGTAACCCTTAAATTAAATTTATTTCAAATTCACATTTTCTCAAAATATTTTTATAGCAAATTCTAAATTGAATAAAATGGGCGACTGCCAGGAAAATTCTGAACCTGATGGTTTGAGTACAAGGCATTTACGTAGAAAAAGGGCAAAATACATCCAAGAAATGATAGATAAGGCTTTAGTTTGTAACAACGACAGTAACTTAGAAGATAATCAACATGACTTAAGCCAAACCGAGCCGTCGGAGGCCTGCGGAGGGTTAGGATATGCAAACAATTTTGAGAAAACACATTACTTTGATGAGGAAGCGAATAATTTGGACGCTATTTCTGAATTGTCTAGTGAAAGCTTCGATAAATTTGCTGATTTTTCTTCGGATTGTTATAGCAGTAGCAGTAATTCTTGCAATAATTCTGATATATGTGAAGACATTATAAATTGGGCACTGACATATCGTCTTGACACAATTAGGTTGAATAGTCTATTAGCTATTTTAAGATCCCATGGACATGTTGAGCTTCCTAAAGATTCCCGTACGCTTTTGGATACTCAAAGGCAAACTACTGATATAGTCCAAATCAGTGGTGGGGCATATTGGCATATCGGGTTCAAACAGGGGATCACTGACTTTTTAATTTCTAATCCTAACTATAACTATCCCCTATCATTTGCTATAAATATTGATGGGGTACCCTTGTTCAAAAGCTCTAACAAAACTTTTTGGCCAATTTTATCAGCAGTTTATAACTTTAGAGACGGTATAGTAAGTGATGTTTTCCCAGTAGGGATATTTTGTGGAAATTGCAAACCTGGTTCTCTGGTAGAATATTTAAATCCATTAGTGGAAGAATTAAAAATACCTAATGAAAGGGGATTTGACTATGACAGTCAAACGTTTGAATGCCTACTAAATGGTCCTTTTATTCTTGATACACCAGCCAGGTCCTTCGTAAAGAATTCCAAAGGTCATACAGGGTTTTACTCATGTGATAAGTGTACGATTAAGGGTATTAGAAGCAACAACCGTACTATATTTTTAACAGACAGTGTCAATGAGCATTTTATATCTTTGCGTACGAATGAATCTTTTCGCAAAGAAGAGAACGAAGAGCACCATTTGGTGGGGCCGCATACTCCTTTAGAACGATTAAACATGGATTTAGTAAGACAATTTCCTCTTGACTACATGCACCTTATTTGCTTAGGGGTTATGCGAAGGATGTTAACTTTTATGGTTAAAAAGGGAAAGTACATTGTCCGTTTAAGCAGTCAGATGGTAATAGCTTTATCTACTAAGATTAATTTATGCAAAAGGTATATTCCCAGTGAATTTGCACGAAAGCCAAGGGCTTTAAGATATATTGACAGATGGAAAGCTACAGAGTTTAGGCAGTTTCTATTGTACACTGGCCCTATCGTAGGCGAAGGTATATTCCAAGATTGCGTTTTAAAACACTTAAGAATTCTTTCTTGCGCTGTTTACATTTTAGCATCTCCAAATGTAATTGAAAATTATTGTGATTATGCTGGAGAATTGTTAAAAACGTTTGTTTCTTCTAGTTCAGATTTTTACGGGCCCGATTTTGTAGTACTAAATGTCCATTCTTTAACCCATTTATCGTCTGATGTCAAAATGTTCGGACCATTAGACTCTTTTAGCGCTTTTCCTTTCGAAAATTATCTTCAATTGCTTAAGAAACTCGTGTGCTCCCCAAACAAACCATTAGAACAAATTCAGAAGCGATTGAGTGAAAACGTTGCTCTGGTTAAAAACTGTAAAATAAGCCAAACAGTACTTAAGCAAGAGTTTAAAAATCAAAGTCCTCTTGTACCGATAAATGCGAGGTCGTTTAAAAAAATTATAACTCCAAAGTTTATTGTATCAGTTCATGTTAGAGATAGTTGTTTCAAACTAAAATCTGGGGAGGTTATTAAAGTTTGCCACATTTATCAAACGCCTGAAAGCCAAATAACTATCATTGCAAATTCTTGTACATTTTATAAAGATATTTTTGATTATCCTATGAAATCATCATTGTTGGGAATATTTATGGCTAAGGTTTCGAAAAGTACAAAAAGTTATTCTCTTTCTGAGTTAGATCGTAAATGTTTCTTTTACCCAATTAATGAGGATTCACTTTTTGCCAAAATAATACCGCTTTTACATGGTTCTGGGAGAATCAAGGAATTTTAATTGTAAATGATGGTTCAGAATTTTGGGAAAGCTATAGCTGCTAATCAAAGTTTAATTGCTTGATTTTTTTAAATGTTTGAAAAATAAAATAATTTGAAGGTCTAATAATCAATTAAATCTACCAGATGTTTAACATAAAAATTTCCTTGTTTTATTAAAATTATTTACATGTTAAATTCGACTGTTCTTTACTAATTTAATATAAAATTGCCTATAGAATGATTTGAGAAACTATAATTTTTTTTCAGATGTTCGTCCTTTTTAGTTTCGAAAATGAAGGAACTGTGGCAGTTATTCCACAAACTTGGTGCCCAAGCGATTCTACATGTTACTGGCCACCCCCAAACTTGCAGAATAAAATTAATAGCCTTGTTTCTAAATGTACTCCATGTGATCCTCACTCATGGACTTTACACACGGGAAAATCCTTGCATAAGACAAGTAAATAAATTTGTTGCTGTTTTGAAATGGTCTCAATTGTCTAAAACGATTTTTTTTCAGAATCTTACAGTAAAGCTAGAGAGCTCTTAAGTAAAGCCGAAATGACTTCTGATCTAGCCAGTGAAGTTGAAACTATGGAGAAAGGGCATCAACGACGCGTGAAAAACAAAAAAAAGTACGCAAGACCTCAGAGTGATGAAGCTGGTATGTATCTAATCTTATGGCTGTACACTATTATTTCATAAATTAAATTTGAAACAAATTTCTCTTTCTAGATGACGAAGAAATTAGGTTAAGAAAACCTCCCCAAAAGAAATCTTTAGCAACTGGCAATAATGTGAAAAAAAGTAGAAAAGACAGAAATATTAAACTCCCCACACCACCACCATTTCCAAATGACCTTAGCATATCAACAGCAAGTACTTCATTTGGGAGTAAACAAATAGACGATAGGTCGCTTGAAAGTGATGATAAAGGATACGATAATCATTTAAATGGGCTTTGTAGGTCACGTGATCGTGAAAAGTCATTTACTAGTAGCCGCGAGCGTGAAAAGTCGATTAATAGTCTCAACCATGAAATGTCATTTAGGTGTAGCCCTGGCCGTGATCGTGAAATGTCATTTGATAACCGTAACCGAGAAAATACATTTAATAGTAGCATCGATCGCGAAAAGTCTATTAGCAGTAGCCTTAACCACGAACTGTCATTTCTTAGAAGCCCAACTCGTGATTGTGAAATGCCATTTCAAAGCCTCAACCGTAAAAAGTCTTTCAATAATAGTCTCAATCTTGAAAAGTCGATTAATAGTAGCCCCGACCAGGCAATGCCATTTAGGAGTTATAGTCCTGGCTGTGGTCGTGAAAAGATGTTTAATATCCGCAACTGTGAAAAGACATTTAATAACAGTTTTAATCGTGAAATGTCGGTTAATGGTAGACTCTTTCGTGAAAGGTCATTTAGTGGTAACAAAGAACGTGATTCGTCAATTAGGAACCTAAATGAGTTTATTTATGAAAATGACAGTGATAGATATCCTGATAGACCTTATTGTGAGTATTAATAGTGTGTTAAATATTTACCAAAATTTTTTTCTACATATGGCTTTATGGTATTACAGCACCGGAGCGATCAACGAGACAAAGCAACGGGATCGAGCCAGAGTTCGTTAGGAATTGCATAAAAAATGCCACTTTGCAAGGTAAATAGATAAAAATTATTTTTGGTTTTTATTCATAATCTTCATCTAATATTTGTATATATCAAATCAGTTTCACAATCACCCGGAGCTGTGGGTACTAGAAAAAACCAAAGGGACATCATTGAAGGTATTAATATAAATATATACAATATGTGTGTGTGTGTGTGTGTGTGTGTGTGTACATGTTTAAACTTTTAATTAATATATTGATCTGGTGTCATAGATGTTAACCAAAGAAATTTTCAAAAGACCGTATTTTTGATGTTCTCGAGCCTTAATTCCAAAATTGAAGATATATTAGCGAATCAAAAGAAATCACAAGGGGCGGCTTATATTGATCTGTGTGAAATATAAGGTTTCCCCCAGCTTCCTTTGCAATCGATAGAAGATGTACAATGTTTAGAACAATTATTGAAGAATGACGCTACTATGAAAAAAGTGGTAAATAATCTTAATATTCTATTATTCTACTATTGTAGCTATTATAATAGTATCTGAAAATATTTTCCCAGATAGAAAAATTATCAACTTACGGAGGAAAGCGTATTAAAGATACTTGTCGGATTTTACTAAAAAAATTGTTTACGCATGAATTAATTTTAAACTACAACTGGATTGGTGCCAATGGAAATAATTCATTTAAAGATTTAAAAGTTAAAAAGTCATTATTGGTAAGAAAAGCTTAGTTATTGCTTGTCGATTGTAACGCCAATATTAGTAGCTCTATATGCTAACGTTTCTATAATTTATTTTATTTGCAGAAGCTGTCAAAGAAAACATGAAAGGAGCGAAGGACTTCGACATTGAAACCGTAATAAAGAATTGGATAAAATACGCCCCAGACCGTGAAGGAGGAAGAGAGAAACGGAAGAAACCTATGCAGAACAAGGATAATTAACTGTCTCTAATCATATTAATTCTGTTTTGTATCAAATAAAAATGATGAAATTTCATTAGTGCTTCTATTTTTTGTTTATGGAGACACATAATTAGTTTGGTTAGGGGGTTTAGTTCCGATAAATTGTAGTTGGGAATCGGTTGGTTATATGGGTGGTTGATTAAAAACCGTTGCTTTTCCATCTGTTGGCCTACAGTAAATTGGAGAGTATTTTTCACCGAGATCTCATTCTCAACTGTTGGCCAACATTGCTTTTTTTGGAAAATTTAAAAAAATAATTATTTTACAGTTGGCAACTTACCAACATTGCAGACAAAATTACTATTATCCATAAATAAAATCAGTAGTTGGCCATCAGCTGGTTTTAAAAAATTTTACTTCGATCACCCAACCGAAAAACTGCAGATGGCCATTAGGACATTTCGACTCGAAAATCAGGGTTACCCCACCAAAGTTGGCCAACTGCAAAACCACTGCAGTTGGGCCAGTGACATTGTGCTACTAGGGTAGCTTCGACTTTAAGAAACTTTTTACTTATTGTGAAAATTCTATATATTAAGACATAATTACAAAGTGAATATTAGTCAAGACTAATAACTGAAGGTACATGACCTTTGGCCCTCCGAATCGTGTGGTTATTTGTAGCATTGTTTTTTTTAATTATCCCGAACCAAAATCTGGGCTACGTTACTGTATATGACCCACATTAGACGGCATTCTTTAGAGATTTCATCTAAATATATTTTACTTATTTGTTAAATTCAGTTTTTTGACTTAATAAGTTAAATGCTGTCCTTTGAAATAAATCTTAGCAAAATATAATTTTCGTAAAATTTTGTGAAAGATTTGGGCTCGACTACTTTTGATATGAAGATATAAATCGTAGGAAATGAATGGACTTATTTGTGAAAGATTTGGGCAAATGATTATGGTTATTTAACATAAATTTCTATGAAATTGACACTTTTCATTAACCCTAAAAACTTACCTTTAGATAATGTCATAGCCAAAAATATAAACAAATGATTTTTAAAGCTGATTCTATTTTGAGCTATTGAGATTGGATTTTTGTAAGCTATAGATTTTTCAAACATATAAGATACAAAAGACGATATAGATAAAAGTCCAATAAGAAGAATTATAACCTGTAAATAAAAACGTTTTTAGAAACCAGAAATATTTTACTTGGAATCTCGCGGAACGAATAAGCGACTAAACATAAATCCATTCACATCCGCATGATAGCCTTTTTCCATGAGCCATAAAACACTAACAAAAGTCTTAAGGAATTCATGCCTAAAACTGTTTTAAGTATTTGTTCGTTATTCTCGCAATTTTCTTACTATTAGACTTGAAATACTTAGAATAGAGCCAAGGTCAAATTTAAAGACTAATTGCTTTCCAGAGATGATATGATAATTCAATTCCATAACAAAATTGGTAAACGTCCAAAGTGTGGAATCAAGAGACGTAAGCCCACAAGGAAAGGCCAGCACATCCACAGTCTGAAAATGTATGAACGTTTATCACTTTGGTTAGTCAAAAGCGTTGGTCAAAAGCGAAGATATTTTTAATTCTTAATTACATTTAATTGTCTATATATTTGATTAGACCAATCTGACATAAATTGAACTTTAATATGGGTCTTTTTCGAAATAATAAGCATCTTGAAATGTGTGATTAGACAAAGCCTTTTATAATACGATATTTTTTTGGCTGGCTCATATTTGTTATCAATAGAAAGAATTTGGAGTTTAAACAACGCTTTCAAGTATACAGTAGCTGATTATTGCTCTCGATAAAGCTTAAAAGATAAAGATGCATGGTTACTTTAAAGGTATAGTTCGATATCATGCGCGTTTTTGAGGCAAGTTTTGTATAACATATCGGATGTGTCACCCGCAACCCTAATCTGCCACCTTTCTGGAAGTATTTCAATTAAATCCCTGCTATTGTGACTAAAAGTATAAAATATAAAATTAAACTTACATTTTTAGATGCTTCTTCGTTGTAATTTGTAGATATATTGAATAGAATGGTATTTTTTCTAAAAAAAAAACAATAAAACTATTAATTTTAACCACTAAATTACAGAGATATATATTAAAATTGGCGTTTGGAAAAAGTTTTATTCGAAACTCAAGAAGTCAGTCCTTTCATTCCTAATTATATTCTTTATGGGCCGGTCTTTTTCGTAATTTCGGTGGTCGGAAGCCTTCAGCTTTCTGATAGTGTATAGTTTATTTTTCTCGGTTAATTTGTTGCTTATTTCTATTATAATTATTGTATTTGTTTTTCGTCGTATGGTTAGGCCTTGGCCACTTTTCGTGTTTTATTAAATATTATGGTGCATACGGTCACGCGAGTTAAACTTTCCACCTTATCGGCGTTTTAGATGTAACTAAATCTTCGGTTTCTTCTTCCCCGTGGTGCAACCGGGCACGTGTAGTTCTTTTTCGCGCTTCGGTCTTTTTCGACGAACTAAACAATTTTGAAATGCCTTCGCAAACTATATTAACGGCCTGCTCCAATTGTGGAAAGTCATTCAAGAGCTTAAACGTGCATTTAGGGAAATCGAGCTGTGGTAAAATTCACGCCGCCAATGACGAAACTTCTTCGTCTTCTTTATCCATACCCGCGGACGAGTATGCTGACCCCGTCGGCCTCCTCTCCTATTTAAAATCTACCAGGCGCGTCATTCGTCGTATCCCCAAAGGGGCCCGGAACATGGCTTCTTTGGCTCTGTCCAGTGTCATAAACAAGGTAGTCCGTCATAATTCTTTGGAGTCCTGGCAGGACTTATTACGTTTCGCGACGGCTTGCCTCCAAGTCCCCTTCGTTTCTGAGGGAAAGCCGGTTTCTCTCACTACCTCCGTCAAAGACAACATCAGGAAATTCCAGGAGGGTATGCCCCTCCCGTCCGAAGCTCGTAGATCCACCAAACCAACAAAAGACAGTGCCAAGTATCAGAGCATCGGAAAAATTATTGAAGCTAAGATCGCCGACGGCGACATCACCGGGGCCGTGCGCGTCGTCTGCTCCGAGGACTCTTTCGCGCCCAACGACGCTGCTACTTTAGAATTACTCAAAAGCAAACATCCCTCTGGTGACAATCACCGCATTTATTCTTACGAGCCTGAGGACCGGTCTACTCTCCCTCGTCTTATCGTTTTGGAATCCAATATCCGCACCGCCGTGTTATCGTTCCCTTCTGGCTCGGCCGGCGGCTTGGACTGTTTGAGGCCCCAGCACCTCAAGGACTTGATTGGATCAGGCGCAGGTGCTGCTGGGGATTGTCTGGTCAAATCTCTCACCAACCTTTGTAACCATATGCGCTGTTTTATATGGCGCTTCCCTGTGCGCCCTCAGGAAGAAAGACGGTGGCCTTCGGCCAATAGCCGTGGGAAGTACCATTCTTCGTCTTGTTGCGAAACTCGCTTGCTCACACATTATGCCAACCCTTGGACCCCTTCTTCGTCCAACGCAGTTGGGTTTCGGCACACGCGGTGGGGCAGAAGCCGCAGCTCACGCTGCTCGCCTTTATGTCGCCCATCCCCATCAAGATCTCAAGGTCATGCTCAAAATAGATTTCCTTAATGCCTTTAACATGATCCGGCGCGACCGTCTCCTTGAATACGTTTACAAGGAACTTCCTGATCTGTACCTGTTCTTGCGACAATGCTACTAGGAGCCGTCTCATCTCGTCTATGGGGAATCCCTTATACCCTCTGAGCGCGGCGTTCAACAGGGGGACCCATTAGGCCCAGCTCTCTTCTGTCTCATTGTTCAAAAGGTGGCATCCCGGATGGTTTCAGAGCTCAATATTTGGTATTTGGACGATTCGTCGCTGGGCGACAAGCCTGAGGTTGTCCTTCAAGATCTACTCCTCTTGCAGGAACTCTCCGCAGACATCGGCTTAGAACTCAATCCAGCAAAGTGCGAGCTCCTCATTCTGAATCCGGTAGATTTCGATGACAGCTATTTCAAATCTATGTTCGACGTGGCAGCCCCTGGGATCAAAATTGTTGAAAGATCTAACTACGTCCTTCTGGGCGCACCTCTCTCAGACGAAGCTATATCTGACTGCCTAACTAGTAAAATCAAAGCTCTAAAGATCATGTCTGGGAACCTTGAACAAGTTTCTGCGCATCATGGCTTTTTCCTATTGAAAAATTCCTTGGCTATTCCGAAGCTCTCTTACCTTCTACGTAGCGGCCCGGTATGGCGTGACGAAGAGGGTCTTACCTCATTCGATGATACTCTACGTGGGGCGCTTCAAGATGTAACCAACACGCTAATGGACGAGGGTCCATGGGTACAATCATCACTTCCCGTGGCCAAGGGTGGTCTCGGAATCCGCCATGCCTCCAAACTGTCTCTTCCGGCTTTTCTATCGTCGGTTTCTAGCGTAGCTAGCCTGGTCGGCGATATTCTACCCGACTACATAAACGTCTCCGAAGATCCGGTATTTCGAGAAGCCTCACATCAATGGGAACTTCGCACGGAGGCGCCCCTATTGTCCCCGGACCATTGGAAACATCAGCACACGTGGGACGCCCCGATCATTGACAAATCTCTATCGCTTTTGTCAGAAGGCGCTTCCACCGATCGTGAAAAAGCCCGGCTTATATCGGTAATTACCAAAGAGTCTGGTGCATGGCTAAACGCCCTTCCATCCCCGTACTTGGGCACCCATTTTCGTATTGCCATCGGCCTTCGGTTAGGCGCCCGCATCTGTGTTCCGCACTCTTGCAACTGCGGAATCATGGTTGATTCCTGGGGCACCCACGGACTGAGTTGCAAGAAAAGCTCCGGCCGGCTCTCCCGACACGGTGCCGTCAACGACATCCTGCGACGCGCCTTAGTATCTGCAGGTGTACCGTCTGTTCTCGAGCCACCTGGGTTGTCCCGCGATGACGGAAAACGCCCAGACGGAATGTCCCTTGTTCCATGGTCCGGCGGAAAATCGTTGGTGTGGGATTTCACCTGCACAGACCCTCTAGCGCCTTCGTATTTGTCCTCATCTTCATCAGCCCCTCTCTGGGCCGCTACCCAGGCTGAAAGGAAGAAGCGCGAAAAGTACTCGGGCCTAGAGAATCGTTTCGTGTTTAAGGCTGTGGCTATTGAGACTCTCGGGTCGTTCGGGCGCGAAGGTTTGTCCTTGGTCCATGCCATAGGCCGAAGGATTCGGGAAGTAACGGGAGAACCGCGTTCGCCAGAATATCTGCTGCAACGCATCGCGATCGCGGTCCAACGAGGGAATGCAGCTTCGGTGCTGAACACTTTTCCGCCAGGTTCTTCCTTAGAGGAATGCCTATTCTTCTTATAAATAGTTGTAAATATTTGTTCATAGTTGTATATTCTTATGTAAATAAAACAATAATGATAGAAAGTAAAAGTGACCTGTGTCACCATCCATTTCAACACCTTACGGATTTTATGGCATATGCCATGACTGTTTTTATGATTGCTTTAATAGCAAAAACACAATACGTAAAAGTCGTTGCACCGTCACCAGGACGTTGCCCTTGCGTGCTTAACCAGCAAATACTCTCATGTATTGCTGAGAGTTCGAGAGAAAACGCATCCACCTTACCATTAAAGCGAGTGACTTCGTAATACACTTCTACATCATCCCTGTACACAGCAAATGCCACCCCGGCAACCCTACTGGACAACGAACCGTCATTAAACACCTCTACCCCATAACCATTGGGTAGTGGCTCTTTGATGTTTATAATGCCCCTGACCGCCGGGTGGTCCTCCCACGGGTTGCCTGGGTAGAGGTAGTTACCTTCGCGTAAGTCCACCTCACAATGCTTGCTGTCTTCTCTGAAAGAGAAGTACCTGAAAAAAGCAGCTTCCTAACTCACCACCAGGTCTAACGGTTGTATACCTGCAATTTCCATTAGCGCATCGCTCGAGACAGTCTGGTAGGCACAAGTTATACGAAGGGCAGCAATTCTCTGTAATGAGCTCAACTTGTCTCGGCCATCGAGCCGAAAATACGTTCTAGCGCATGAGCGAGAGATAGCATTTTCAGCCAATAGTGTGTTTCTTTCTTTCCCAGAATGCTTTGCAAACATCCCAAGAACCATTGAAAATTTTCAAACCAATTTATTTAACGGTTTATTTGATACAATGCGATTCTAATATTAGCCATTCTCTTTGAAATGATTTATGGTTGTACATAGGATTTTAACTCAGTAAAACACTTAGGACGTATATTACTTCAGATCACATCAGTTGTTGATAAATAAGTCCAGTTTATGACGTTTATGGGAATATAATTACAGATCTTGCCTGTTATTTGATTTCACTACGTTTATGGCCTAGAGTAATATAGGACGTGACGTTTTTGTTTAAAGAACCTTGTCACTTTTAACCGAACGGTTTTTGGGTGGATTTAAATAACAACGAATAACAAAGAAAAAAATAATGGCAAGTACTATGTCTCAAACGTTTGCTTAAATTTCGTAACCTAAAGATCTATTACACTTACCGGGAACAGTCTTTTCCAAAAAATAGATAGTTGAGTAAATCACCCATGAGGTACGGTGATTCAGGGGTAGACTTTTGAAACCCTGATGTTTGGTTGTTTAAGACAAAAAAGGTTGGAAAGTCCTAGTGTGTTTTAAATAATTTATTAATAAGGTACAATTTAATAACTAAGTATCTCAATAATGGCGGAAAGAAGGTACGATTAAGAAAACTCGAGAAAGGAGTGGAGAGGTCACTGGGCCAATATGTTACCTAACACCATAATCAATCTAAATTATCCATTATTTTTAGTTACAAAATTAAGTAACTTTTAATTC
The DNA here is from genome assembly GCF_980474605.1 of Leiobunum rupestre. Lineage (NCBI taxonomy): Eukaryota > Metazoa > Arthropoda > Arachnida > Opiliones > Sclerosomatidae > Leiobunum > Leiobunum rupestre. The sequence continues at coordinate 22,078,121 of NC_143385.1, read as the reverse complement.
AGAATTAATGTTTTATATAAAAGATATATGTGTTAAACATGAATTCATAATTTTAGATAAATTGGTGCTATTATAATTAAATAGGGCTAATTTTGATTCAATAGTGCTCTCATAATTCCAGTGAGTTTCAGAATTTGTAACAAAATTTATACTTTTTATAAAAAGGTGGAGAGGGAGTGGAAAATGCTGCTTCTGCGTTAGGAAATTGGTGAGGTAATGTCGGTACAGTTAAGCAAAATAAAGGACTATAAATCAGAACCAAATGAGGCTGGGAAGTTCCGCCAACTTATTTAAACAAGATGGCCCAGGCCGAAATATTAGTTCCACTTAAGTATATTAGAGTGGACAACCTATACACCCTTAGAAGACACATTTAGGCAAACGAATACAAAAGCTGTTGAAGCTACGTGATTTCTTATCGCTTGATATATAAATTGCTATCCTAAGTTAAAGAGTAGATGCCGCCCACCCTCAGGATACGCGGCTGGGCAAACCAATGCAAAAGCTGTTGAGGCCATTTCATTTCCTGTCGTTAGATAGACGGAAAGTATCAAAGATGAAATAGGTAAGCAAAACATGACAAAAGTAATTCTTTTAAATTATTGAAATTAGTGGAAATATGATTTAAAGGAAAAGTCCAGGTTGGGTAAAACTTGGGTATATTTGAAATATCATGTTTAAATAAACTAAAAACTATCAGTCGTAAAATTGTATCTTTTTTTAATGACGAGAAATTAATTTTTAAACGAGCCAAATTTACCGCCAAGCGATCTGCCATTTTTTGTTTCGGGTTGACGTTTTAGGACTTTAATCACGCGCTATAACAGGCTTTAACAGCGCTCTGTTCCCCGCGCGCGCTTGCTCCGCGTGCGGTCTGCGGAGGGTAGGCGAAAGAAAATGGCAGCTCGCTTGGCGGTAAATTTCGCTCGTTTAAAAATTAATTTCTCGTCAGTAAAAAAAGATTCAATTTTACGACTGATATTTTTGAGTATATTTAAACATGATCTTTCAAATAGACCCAAGTTTTACCCAACCTGGACTTTTCCTTTAAAGAAATTCTTAAACTGGGATTCAAATGTGTTTATTTTAGGAAATTTAAAACAAACATTTGGGTAGTTTAGGCACCAAAAGTCATGTAAATTCGCAAATTCATAAAAAAAATACCCATTTTGCGGAAAATAAGAAATCAGTTGAAAACGAGTCAGTGGCTCAGTGCGATGATTTCATCGCAATTTTTAGGGCGTATTACAATTTTCGTGGCGTACGAAATCGTACCATTCGGTGACTCTCACTTTAAGGGGGTTGGTCGGATGGTTTTAATAAGAAAGTGTGGCTGCCCCATGACAAAACCTTCTAACCAACAAATTTTGGAAAAATTAGATTTTTATGCATCAGTATTACTAAGGCATGTACAAAAGTACTGTAAAGGTTTCAGGTAAAAGTCATAAATATTTAACTATTTATGACTTAAAAAATGGTTTTGGATTTTATAATTTTCGCATTAAAAACCACGTTAAAATCTTTTAACTTAGATTTTGAAAAAGTCAAATATCTCAAAATTATGATCGTGTTGGTTAAAAGGTTTTTCCATGGGACAGCCGAGTGCCACACTTATTGGTTACTTCTGACCACACACGGTTTCAATAGAAAGTGCTTCCCGTATTTGTTACTTCTGACCACACACGGTTTCGATAAGAAAGTGCCAAACTTATTGTTACTTCTGACCACTCACGGTTTCGATAAGAAAGTGCCACGCTTATTTATTTCTTCTGACCACACACGGTTTCAATAAGAAAGTGCCACCCGTATTTCTTACTTCTGACCACACAAGGTTTCGATAAGAAAGTGCCACCCTTGTTTCAGGGCCGTCTTAAGGTATTGGCTAAATGGGCTACAGCCCAGGGCCCCCAGCCAGTTTTGGGGTCCCGGAAAGGCCAGCCATATAGCCTCTACTTTAGGGATAAGGGTTTAGTTGGATAAATATTATTTGTGCTTATTTAATGTTATGTATCTTTTAGTTACGTCTAAAGTATTTGACTCTTCGCACATCGCGTATCATACGGTACCAACAATTTCTAAAACCTAACAGCGAGACATGTCAGTAAAATCTATTTTCGGTAGGTCTATTTTATGCTTTTGAAATTAAACATTTTGGTTTGATTTTTGTGTAGTTGAATTTAGACCACGGACATTCAAAGGCTGACCGTTGGGGATCGCAAAGGTTTTAAGATATAATTTAGCCCATGGTCCCAAGAGGTCTTAAGACGGACCTGCCTTATTGGTTTCTTTTGACCATACACGGTTTCGATAAGACAGTGCCTTACTTACTTATTACTTCTGACCATACACGGTATCGATAAAAAAAAGTGCCACACTTACTTATTACTTCTGACCCTACAAGGTTTCGATAAGAAAAATTGCCACAATCCAGGGGGCGCCACCGTCGCGATGCGACGCGCTAGAACTAAATTTAACTTTCACCTAAGAAGAATCTATTTCCGTTTGATTTATCCATGATAGATCCATCCTAGGTGAAAGTTGAACATGGAACTATCACCTGCAGCTTTAGCCAGTGCAAGTTTTTAACATATAACTATATTTGTTTTTTTCTTTGAGTAAATAGTAAACAGGATAAAGAAAATCTTTACGCCTAGGAACTAGCATTTTTTTTTAAATATTTTCGTTTAAAGAAGGCTAGTTCCGGGGCCATTGTTCAAGGGTAAAAGTTCAAGCTTAATTCGACGAGGACAAATTAAGTAGCTCGGTTGGTAAAGAAGTCGGTTTCGAGTTTATGCCGTCAGCGGCCATCTGGGTTTGAATCCCGGTGTCTCTAATAATAAAATTTATAAAAATAGTTTTTCGCAGCTCCATCTACCGTGTCGTTGCTTTTCAACGCCAAACAAACAAACACTTAACGACATTCCGTCCATAGCAATAGTCCCACTTCGATATATACATCTCGATGTGGAACTAAAAAGCAGTGTGGTTCAGAAGGGAACGTACTTTGAAGAAATATAAATTACCTGGTTTTTAAACATTATGACATATTAACCTGAAGTTGACGGTTTGTTTGAATATTTTGCGACATTTTCCTCTCCTGGCAACCCTATTTATATCAATCTTTCACTCACACAAAACGGTGCATTCGCGTATGCTCTATTGCGTCCGGTGGTTTCACGAAATGGTTCATTGGCGTGTGTCTTACTGCGTCCGGCTCTCACACGAAACGGTTCATTAATTTATATTATAATGCGTTCGGCTCTCACACGAAACGGTTCATTAATTTATATTATAATGCGTTCGGCTCTCACACGAAACGGTTAATTGACGTATGTTCTACTGCGTCCGGCTCTCACTCGAAACGGTTGATTCGCGTGAGTTCTACCGCGTTCGGCTCTCACGAAAAGGTTCATCGCGTGTGTTCAACTACGGCTAACTCTCTCACGAAACGGTTCATTACCGTTTGCTCTACTGCATCCGGCTCTTTAAAAAAACTGTTCATTTGCGTATGTTCTACGGCTTCTGGCTATCTCACAAAAAGGTTCGTTCGCATGTGTTCAACTGCGGCTGACTCTTGCGAAACGGTTCATTCGTGTGATGGATAATTATGTTTATCTCTTTGACCCATTGCTTGACTCTTTACACGCGTGCTATTTAAGTGTCAGTTTATGTTTACTAAAATTATTTTATTCCGTAAATGTATTATGGTTTGGTACACCCGTTTTAAAATATCAATAAGAATCTTAACCGTTACATATAGTTTTTAGCCTGACAAGTTTTGTATTTCGAAATGTGTAACAGAAAACAAGATACGAAGTTACGTAATTTGTTTAAGAAGGTTAAATGACGTTTATTACTTATGAACTGACAAAGAAAGAAACGAATGATTTCATACTAATTGATGAATGGACACTTTCTCATAAGATATTATTTTCTTATGGTATATTGTGAAAAATAGCTTTTGTTATTTTTGCAAAATGGGCACCATTTAAGAAATGTTAAAATATCCCTCATATATTCATTATTATTTACATTGTAGTACACTTATCATAGGTTTTTTACTTACTTCTTCGTAAATTATATTACAGATTTCCATTTTTATTTGTAATCGTCAAAAAATATAATTTTTCCCCAAGATTTTATCATTCAACCAGAAAAATTCTATTTGTTTTGAAATATAATAAAATTGGATGAAGTGATATACAAGTAGGTTTTAAAAAATTGTACATTTACCTGTAATCAAATAATTATTCGTTGTTCCTCTTATATTTATGGTTTTAAAATACTGTTCAGAACGCCCCACGAGCAATCACAGCAGTAGCTTTCATACTGGGCTTTGAAATGTATTTTTATGAGTTTTAATGCCCAGTTTTAAAATATGAGGCAAATGGATAAGAACATTATTCCAAAATACTGACCTCACTCAAAATTGAAATAAAGGAAATGTAATATGGATTTCGTACGTTGCGATCGATACATTGTTTTGTACAAATAAACGAAATTACGGAAAGTAAATTAAAAGAAAATCGATACAGATTCTTTTACACTCTACATGTATGTACAGAAACGAAATAACGGAAAACAAATCTAAAGAAGATCGAAACCGATTCTTTTACACTCTAAATATACACTCTGTTAAATAAGTCTTCGGCCGTGGGGATTTTGGCACTTATTTGCGATTATCTCAAAAACTATGAATGATAGCAAGTTGAAACCAATTTTATTTTTCATATTTTACTAATATCTTTCATACCTATGTCTAGATACACGTGTAGCATTTCCATATTCGCCGGAAACGCGATATATCGTTTTTGAAAACTTTTTTAATAATGATGTTACGCCCCTGAAACCTGCAAAAGGGTCGATTCATATTCAGAAAGTGCGTCGAAGAGCTGCTAAGATATGGCCTATCAAAAATTCGGGTCTCATTCGGAAAATTCTAAAATACCTAATTAATCAATATTATTAATCCGGCATTTAACCACAGCGTTCCAACAACTCGTTAAATCAATATATATATATATATATATGCTTATTGTGTTACCCACAATGAAACGACGAAAGGGTCGACATTTGCTACGATCACGGTAGAGGGTTGAACACGAAACCCTTTGTGATTTTACTACTGCCACGCTGTAGATTACGCCAGTGTCCAATTAGCGATAGAACATTATATCCTAATTTCGTGTGAGTTGGCGAATTTGATTTAAATCGATTTCAATAGATTTCACTTCGCCTGATTGAGTTTTCACGTGTTTGTTTTGAGAAGTGTTCTTCAGTGTCATTAATCTAGAAAATACATAACTACACGTTCCTCTAGTAACGCGGATGTGCAAATTCCATGCGTAGAATAAATAGTGCACCGATATCTGCGTTTTTCATCATAGCGTATGGTAAACATTGAAATGAGACTAGTTAATTGTTATGTCGTTATTAAATGCCGAGAAGAGATGCTACACTTTTACAACAAATCCCTCATCCAAAGGTTTATAATTCCTTTTAAATATGTTATGAAATTTAACCTGCTTAATAAACCGTTAGATGACAGCAAAGTACGTTTGGTTTTTTTAATTTTAGTCTAAAAAAGTGAATTAACCAAAACATATGATTTTATTATATTGACTTTTAAAAGCGTGAAAAAAAACCAATTATCCTATGTATATTTTACATCGAGATCGTAGACTTCACCGGACTAGTCTTTAGCAACGGTGCCTTTATAGATGGAGAGAAAGTAACATTTTTATTTTCGAAATAGCATAATTTTATTAAAAAAATATCTTTAATTACTAAAATAAGATTAGAAAATGGATACCAATCTTGATTTAACAATTATCAGAAAAAAATGTTTTAGAAAGGTTGCGGCTCTCTACCCATAAAATGAAAGAGCAAAAGAACTTGACTTTTGTGGGCGACTGTATATTAACGAAATTTTTGTTCGTGGTTTTTGATTTGGGAAGTGGCTAATAGAAAACCTGTTATAGCAAACTATTTAAATTTCAAATAGAAATGCAACATAAGAAAGGGTTTCAACTTGATCTAAAACATTAATGGATACAGAATTAGTGTTTTTGTTTACTTTATTAGTTTGAAGTAACTGCTCTTGAATAATTGGAAAATAAATTAAAGTTTCTTATTTAAATAAATACGTAGAATGAATAAAATGTAAAATCATACTATGCGGTTTTTATGTCACAACGCAAGATCTTTAACAGGGTACCTTTTTGTTCGCACGATTTGCACAAGCACTGGAAAATTTCCCGAGGCTAGCCATTACTCGTAGATTTATAAAAGTAAGTAACAGCACTGAGAGAAATTTATATTGTATGAATTACAGAAAATATCTGGCAAACCATCCTTCCAGAAATGTTCTGATTTCTTTACAGACATATCCGAAATAAAGTTTTACAGTTACAAACTGTTTTTTTAACAGATAAAAACCAAATTTTTACTTACAGATTAATTATGTAAAAATTACAGTTATTTGTATTGTAAATTTCACAGAACAAATATGTTAAATAAAAATGTAACGTTTTTTTTAAAAAGTCATTGTTCTGTATACAGGGTCTTTTTTTTGCTCGGAAAAGTGTTTTTTTTTCAAAAACTATTTATAGTACCGATTTCAAATTTGGAAGTTCAATTCTCTATACCGGGGGACATCAGTTTGAGAAATTTGAGCGTTTTCGGTAATGTTTTTCACCAATTTTGATAAATTATTTTTCGACCACTAGGTGCGAGATAAAAAATTTCTATTATAAAGTTGTAGGCCGTCATCGAAAACCCTTAAAAATTGTTCACTCGACGAAAAACAATTTATTTATCAGTGAAAATTCGAGCTTGAAAAATTTACAAGTTGGTGAAGCCAAATTACGATTGTTTGAAACGATAATTGAAACCGAATTACCTAATCCAGTTGAAACTTTGGTTAAAAAACGACCGGATTTAAAAAACACGAGGCTATAGGTCAATCCTAAACATGCATTGGGTATTTAAAGGAAAACTTTGGGAGATTATTATCAGTGTTTGATAATATTTCGAACAATGCCTCGTTATTCAGTAGCTGAGCGTACCGAGATAGTTGCCATTTACTATGGAGAAGCAGCGCAAAACCTTAGAAGAGTGACTGAAATCTTCGCAGAAAGACATCCAAATGGAGCACCATCTGTAAATACAGTAAGACGAGCAATTCACGATTTCAATCAATTTGGTAACTTGCAACCTAGGTTTCGCGGATTGGGTCAACCGGATTTAGACTTCGAGAACAATGTACTCGCGTACTTTGTGGCATATCCTCGTCACAGTTGCGCTAACGCCGCTGCTGATTTGGGTTGTTCTGCAAATCGTGTTTGGAAAATTCTTCGTAAGAATCGCTATCACCCATACAGAGCTACGCTCCACCAAGGACTAATTGACGGAGACCATCAAAGACGTTATGAATTTAGCAACTGGTTACTAAATGCTGTCCAAGAAGATAGACAATTTTTGCGCCATGTTTTGTTCTCCGACGAAGCGTCATTTTCTAGAGATGGGCCCTTTAATCATCAAAACAGCCATCTTTGGTCTGACATCAACCCACATTGGGGTTTTGAATATCATCACCAGGTTCAATTTGAACGGGTCAATGTTTGGGTTGGACTTGTTGGAAACCGTTTGATTGGTCCCTTTTTCCTGCCGACGAACCTCAACGGCCAAAGGTATTTACATTTTCTACAGAACGAACTGAGTGACGCAATCGACGACCTTCCATTGGCTGAAAGACGTCAGTTGTGGTTTCAGCAAGATGGCGCCCCTCCGCATTTTTCCCGGCAAGTAACTGAGCACCTCAACAACGAGTTTCCTGAAAGGTGGATAGGGAGAAATGGTCCAGTGCATTGGCCAGCAAGGTCACCTGACCTAACACCGCTGGATTATTTTCTCTGGGGATTCGTTAAAGCAAAGGTATACGCCACGCCCATTGAAACTAGGGAGGAACTCATTAGACGAATAATCAGTGCTTGCCGAGACGTCACACCAGAAATGGTAGAGAAAGCGTTTGAGAACTTAATTGTCCGCGCACAAACCTGTGTTGCAGCCAATGGTGATATTATTGAAAATGTTTTGTAAAAATTTATGTGAATAAAATATCTGCATTTAAAAACCAAACGTGTACATTTTTTCAAGTGTGAAAACTCTACTACGTTTGTATTAGACTTGTTCCCTTTTCAATTATCGTTTCAAACAATCGTAATTTGGCTTCACCAACTTGTAAATTTTTCAAGCTCGAATTTTCACTGATAAATAAGTTGTTTTTCGTCGAGTGAACAATTTTTAAGGGTTTTCGATGACGGCCTACAACTTTATAATAGAAATTTTTTATCTCGCACCTAGTGGTCGAAAAATAATTTTTCAAAATTGGTGAAAAACATTACCGAAAACGCTCAAATTTCTCAAACTGATGTCCCCCGGTATAGAGAATTGACCTTCCAAATTTGAAATCGGTACTATAAATAGTTTTTGAAAAAAAAAACACTTTTCCGAGCAAAAAAAAAGACCCTGTATATTAAAGAATTTTTTGTTTTAAAAACTGAACAACTTGTGTTTCTATAAAACGTACTTCTGTAAATATGACATACCGTTCTGTAGGACAAACTGAACAACTTGTGTTTTTAATTAACGTACTTCTGTAAATATGGCATACCGTTCTGTAGGACAAACTGAACAACTTGTGTTTTTATTTAACGTACTTCTGTAAATATGGCATACCGTTCTGTAGGACAAACTGAACAACTTGTGTTTTTAATTAACGTACTTCTGTAAATATGGCATACCGTTCTGTAGGACAAACTGAACAACTTGTGTTTTTATTTAACGTACTTCTGTAAATATGGCATACCGTTCTGTAGGAAAAATTGAACAACTTGTGTTTTTATTTAACGTACTTCTGTAGATATGGCATGCCGTTCTGTAGGACAAACGGAACAACTTGTGTATTTATTTAACGTACTTCTGTAAATATGGCATAGCGCTCTGTAGGACAAACTGAACAACTTGTATTTTTATAAAACGTACTTCTGTAAATATGGCATACCGTTCTGTAGGACAAACTGAACAACTTGTGTTTATATAAAACGTACTTCTGTAAATATGGCATACCGTTCTGTAGGAAAAATTGAACAACTTGTGTTTTTATTTAACGTACTTCTGTAGATATGGCATGCCGTTCTGTAGGACAAACGGAACAACTTGTGTATTTATTTAACGTACTTCTGTAAATATGGCATAGCGCTCTGTAGGACAAACTGAACAACTTGTATTTTTACAAAACGTACTTCTGTAAATATGTCATACCGTTCTGTAGTAAGTCTTATGTGTTGCAAAAAACGTAATTCTGTACACATTACAGATTATTTCGGTAGAAAACACTTAGCCCAGATTTTCTGAAATACTTTGAATTGGGTTTTTTAAGGAAACTTCTTTTGAAAAACGGACTTTCCGTTGTGATAAAAAACCTAAATTCTACAAATATTACAAAATATTGGATACAATTTCGAAAAAATTATTTATTCATGAGCTAATTTCCCAAAATAACTACCGGAGTTTATTTTTAATTAATATCCAATCATATTGGGATATTTTGTTTATCAAAACAAGGATCTTTACGTTTATAACCTCTTTCGGATTCTGTGGATTTATCTTGGCGATGCATCTTAGTTTCTATAATATTGAAAAGAAAATTAGTTAAACCTTGCCCTCAATAATTTATGTTTAGTAGTAGAGTTAGCCCGCATTCAAAGAAAGGACTTATTATACAAGAAAAGATTATTCCCTCAAAATGTTAATCCGAGTTGCCACAAAGTTTACATTTTAAAATTCCCCGACTTTTCCAGGTTTTCCCGGACAGTCTAACACAATTTTCATGGACCAATCAGTAGCGTAGCAAAGGGGGCGGCACTTTTCCCTTCATGGTAACTGAAGCGACGGTCAATACTCCATTTTAAACTATCTTAGAAAACTATTTATATGTATTAAGGGGGCGGCAAAAGGTCTAGCTACGCCACTGGGACCAATGTACCTACTTTTATGAAATAACGTTCAAATCTTACAATTAAATTATTTTAAGTTAAACCTTAACTTCTTTTGAAGTGGTAATTAAATATGAACAAGAGCACATAATATGCTGACGTTAGAAGGCTATAAAGAAGTTAGAGACAGTAAATCTAATGCATGTGGTCACCGGCCAGTGATGGTCGTTGTTCTACCCGTGAGAATTTGAGAGGAGGTGAGATGCGCGAAACTTCAAAAGGAGAGGAGCGTGAGAGGAGTTTCACAAAGTACGCGTTTCAGAGAGAGGAGATTGAAAGGAGGGATTTTACAACTTCCATAAACGGAAAAGAGTGAGAGATGAGATCAGATTTTTCAATAAAACTAACGGGAGTGTGCGCGAGGTTAGATTAATTAGTGAAATTTGATGAGAGGAGATGAGATACAAAATTAGTTTACGGTGGTTAGAGGAGATGAGTTTGAGTTTAAAATTTTAGAAACGGGAATGAGGTGGAGTGAGAGTTATCACGATATCTTGAAAAATGCCCATCACTGCCTAAAACTGACGCAGGGTTCATATAACCATAGGCAAACCGATTTCCTTGATATTTCCCGTTTTTCCATTTATATGTGGTCGATCTCGAGTCGAACATTCATTAGACCTTTAGCGTAGGAGAGTACAGGGAGTGTCACACTTTTAAGTAATTATCTCACTTTTGTTATTACCTATAATTATCAGACATGGGTGAGGCGGCAGCTTTTTTTCTATGTCACTAATAGGAGTTCCAGCCTAAAATATAGGAAGAATAATAATAATAATAATAACTTAATGATTTAATATAATTCACGGCACAACTTGTTCTTTCAATAAATCCCCACTTTTTCCCCGGATCCCGAAGTATGTTGGAAGAACTCGAAAATTAATTGTTAAAAAACGTCCAAAATATTAGAAAATAATTCAATATTATTGTAGTACAGTCCAAAAGAAATAATTCAACAATGTCATCTTCACGAGTTCTACAACAGCCGAACTATGGTCCCAAGAAAGCTTAGTACGGTTTGAACACTCTTTGCTTCTATGTCCGTCACGTGTTCTACTGCAACCATTACCATATAGTAAAATTTAGTCAACGATTTTACTTAATACAATAGGTGTTTCAATAAAATAATAAATAATAATTAATTAAGTTTGGTTTTAAATTAGAGCCTCACAACCTAAGCTCCAGTCTACGTCACTATTTACATTCCTTAACATCAAAACTGGAACATTAAAATCGTATAACTTTAACTTACGCTGCTGGCGCCCCAGGTCGCGGGAATTTCTGGGCTTTGTAAACTCGCATCGAAACATTTTCTGTTCTCATTCATTACCGCGTATTACAGCCGTGTCTGTTTTTGAACCGTTTCCGTGCGAAAATAGTCCTCGGCTATTTAAGCCCGTACCCGTTTGCCGATCCAAAATAGCCGCTACCAGGCCTTTCCGCAAACGGACCTAAATAGCCGAGGACTATTTTCAAACGGACACCGTTTAAAACAGACACTACGGTATATTACCTTTAATACTACTTTTATGGTAATCAAAATAAATAAATAATACTAACTATTAACAATAATAATAATCTTCGGAATAAATTGATGATTTCGCTAAGCCTAAGAATGGAACAAAATGCCCAAGGCTTGCCTCGTCTTTGTGTCGGGAGCGCTCCAAATTTTCGACACTAAGTTCAGTCAGGAGTCATGACTCATGAGCAGCGTTGCCATGTCAAAAACCCGAAAATTATTTCACCCCTGATCGAAGATTTTTAAAGTGTACCCTGTACAGATTTTAAAACAAAAATTCCCACATGCTCAGATTTTTTTAACAAAAGATTTGAACCTGTTATATCTTATTCTAATGTAAATACAAAGTTAACTTATGGGTTAGAATAATACAAAGAAATAACTGACAGCTGGCTCAGCAACTGCATTTCGTGAAGCCAATATAGAAATCGGATAACAAACTAGAACGGGTTTTGAAATTTTGTCGTGTGGTCTGATTAGAACTTTTAAAGAACCTTGGCTTTGGTCCATGCTTTTCATTTGGCTGGTAACGAAAGTTACGCCATCAGCGCTGCACTGGTGAACCACGGTCAACTTTGATCACGCGCTGTTCACGTTACAGTGGCCAACACATTCGTCGAAATTCCGCGAGCAAGGATTTTCCCCCTATAAAATGTACTATAACGTGTTCAGCGCCACGCTCGTTTTTATAATGGCTTCAATGTAAAAACTATTTAAAAAAATCCGCTAATCATACACATAAATATTTAATTACACAAATTAAATATTTATGTTTTAAATAAATCTTGTGCACTAGAAAAATTCGTCGTCTATGTTATTTTAATTTTGGTAATTTTTGCGAAAGTTGCTAAACTGTAATTTTAAAAACAAGTTGGCAAGCCAAAATATACCTCTCCTCGGAAGTATGGTCCCTAGTGGTATTAATTTCTCGACACGACCCCCAAAGATATCTCCGCAATTCAGAGTTATTTACGAAAAACGTATTCTCGGTTCAAACCCTGCCCGGTATAAAATTTTAATTTTAATTTAAATAATCGAGACAAAACAATCGAGTTTAATTTATTCAGAATATTATAAATTAAGTAGTTACAACAGCGAGTTAGACTCACTAAAACAATGCACAATTGAATTTAACCCTTTTTACAGTACATGTTTATCAGTTGAATATAATACTAAGCAAATTTTAATGAAAGAAACATCTACAGATGGTATTTGTATTTTTCTCGCTTACGAAATACTTGCCGCATCTTTAACGCTCATTTTATTTCAACACTCGTAGACTTCCAGTTGACGTTGTGACACATACCGCATGAAAAAGACCAATGCCGTCCAATTTCCAATATCATATAATGACTCGCACACCCAGGAAATCATTGACTGCGTTAGAAATCGTAGATATCCAAATATCCACACCAAATATATTTACAAGAAGCAAAAACCTTACCATCAACAAAGCACAGAGAGCCACTTGACTAACCGCCTGCTCTTAAAGCAATAAACGGTAAATTATCGCCTTTGTATTAACACAACTATGTATAGGTCGTAAAGAATACCCGTAAATAAATAACAAAAAAACTAACAAAGTGGACCACCCACAGGGTCTACCCTTTAACCCTCTTATCTCGGCAACTGCGCTAAAACCAGATTTAACCTTTAAAATTTCATTCGTAAAAAAAACCAGATTAGGCCTTCATAAATTCATTAATAAAAAAGACTGTATTACCTATTATGCTTACGATACGAGTCTTAATTTCAGTGAACCTAAGCAGCTATCGGTGGTTCTGTGGTAGAGCGCTCGACTGCCAAGCCGAATGGTCTGGGTTCGAAACCTGGGTGGCGCAATTGTTTTTAATCAATAGAGAAACGCTAAATTAGAATTTCTTCGATGCAATAATTTCAATTTCAATTCTATTTCAATTAAACCAAAATTTCGTACTCTATTAAATACGCTTCCGATAAAGCTGAAGGTCTAATTTTCAATAAGGCGTAACCAGTGTCGGTGGTTCTGTGGTAGAACGTCCGCCTGTCAAGCAGGAGGTTTCGAGTTCAAATCCCACCCGATGCGATCGCAAATTGATACTAAGACGAATACCGTGTACAACTGGTGGAAACCCTGCCATTGGACGTTGAGAGGTAGCATTACACTCAGCACTCGGTCCGTCCCAAAGTCATTATGAAGGAGTTGGAGAGAAAACGCCCATATAAACACAACAGACTCAACATGCACAACCATCAGAACACAAACACAACAAATTCAACACTCACAACCTACGCATAAACATTACAAAAACGTAATACACCAAACCGTCACGACGGTGAGCGAAAAAACACCATCCAAACCAAACCGCAAATGAATCCGTTAACGCTCACCGTCACACGGTGGTTTTGCCAACCCTTCGAGAAACTGCGAACGCAGAGATCTCGAGAAACTGCGTACGCAGTGATTACACTTTGCACCGAAAATGCGAACGCGTTCGCAGGCCTGACAGACAGACCCACAGACAGACACGGTGGTTGTATAACCCCTCCTAGGGGACTTTGTCCCCTCGGAGAGGTAATAAGACATTCGGTTACCATAGAACCTGCTCGGCCAACGCTAAACTACTGGATTTCCGTCTGCTAATTCGTCTACTCACAGTCTAGAGTAGAGAAAAAACAACACAATTTTATTTGTGATACCTCAAAATAATCACATGCTTAAGGTTTGAGTTACAAAAGAGGTGAGAGTCGCTAGTCGCGTCATGACACGAGAAGCGACCCGCACAGTCATGCTGCCGTGAGCGACATTTTAAATCGTGCCCTTGTGCGACGACGATAAACGACCTGACGGATGACAAAGGCTCTGTATGCTTAGGTGGCAAATCTTTGGTGTGGGATTTCACCTAATCTGCTATAGGGTTTATTTATCAGTAGCATGAAAGTTACTGTTGTTACATAAGTAAGCCTATAATCAGGAATTCACTTTTTAATTTATTTAAAAAAAATTGGTTTACAAAAATGAAAAGTAAAAATTAGTGGAGTTTGTAAAGAAATTCATCAAGAGAGGAGCCTGGTGGGAACGTGTTCAAGACGGCGGCCGCGTTGCCCCGCTGCACGGCAATGGCTATGCGTTGGCTGATGTATTCCACGGAACGCGGCTACCCGGTTACTTCGCGAATTTTCAGGCCAGTCGCGTGTTCCAGGGCCAAGCCAAGAGTTTCAACAGCCAAAGCACAGAACTGGAAGCGATGACCGAGGACCTGATATATTTGGCCTTTTTTCTTCAATTCAGCCTGGATGGCGGCCCAGAGAGGGGCTGTAGAAGACGAAATCAAATACGAAGGAGCTATGGGGTTGGAGCATGGGAAATCCCATACTAATGATTTACCACCGGACCAAGGGACAGTAGTAGAGGACTAAAACTTAACCATTTTTTCCAAGATGGCCGCCAAGATGGCCGCCATAACACCCCCCCAAAACACCCCCAAAATATTTTCCAAAAACCAAATTTTTGTCCTTGGAAAAATCGAAAAACATATTTTTGTTTTAAATTTCACCTTGAAGATGATCTTTGACCTCGACGCTCGAACACTGTCTACCACCCTTAAGCCTCGGTCTATCACCCCAACAAGTTTGGTCACGATCGGGAGGACTAAAACTTAAACATTTTTTCCAAGATGGCCGCCAAGATGGCCGCCATAACAACCCCCCCCAAAAATATTTTCCAAAAACCAGTTTTTGACCTTGGCAAAAGTCATCAAAATATTTTTGTTTTCAATCTCAAATTTGTAGAGATGGCTCAAATATGAACCATTTTTTCCAAGATGGCCGCCAAGATGGCCGCCATAACACCCCCCAAAACACCCCCAAAATATTTTCCAAAAACAAAATTTTGGAGCACTGTCTACCCCCCTTAGCCTTGGTCTATACTCCCAACAAGTTGGGACACGATCGGACAAGGTCGGCCCGAGATATGATTGGTGATATGTGACCCCACCGATTACGTAAACTTATTTACTTTTGGTGTCACTTTTTTCGTTTTTTCGTCATTTAAAATGCGAATTAGTTATTTGCGAGATGGGGAAACCTTCGCTTTATAGCCTTGACAAGTTTGTCTGTCACGTGATATCCAACTTACCCCTGTTGAAAATTAAACTTTATTTACTTTTTGGAAATAAATAAATAAACAATCAATACATAGTTTGCATCCCTACGTCATCAATGACGCAGTTCCAAGTATAGATATAAGAACCAAGAATAAATATTTAATTTGAGCTAGAATGAACGATTCTATGCCGCCATTTTGCCGGTGTAGATTTCTTAGTAAAACGGGAGGGTTAACAGTTTCAATCGTCTGTTTGCGGATTTTAATTATTTTCAAATGATTAAGAAATTAGTTTCACGTTAAAAATGGTTATCTGCCTGGTTAAAAATTGTTGGAGTAGTTCAATTACCAAGGGAGAGCGAAAATTGTTTATTTTATTCGATAGCGAAGGTAATTGTCAAAAGGATGACCGCAAAGGCCTAACTTTGATAAGCTTTGTCAACTTCTTTTCGTAGATATTTCTGTCGTAATTTGATATTTTATTTAAATAACCCGGCCTTAGAATCTTATCTGACTTTGTTTAGGGCCCATTTAAAATTTGAAAGCATAAATCTAATTTTCGTACGTTTTGTCGCTTTGACGAGATTACCAACAAAATGGCTACCTATTTAGTAGCTACGCGCGAAATGGTTTGAATTTTTGATCGCCCTCCCAGTTTCCTTGGAGACCATAGGCCCCTCCCTTCGGTGCAAACTATGTATACATATTTTAAAACAAATTACAATGGGGCTGGTCAATATCCGCCCGAGATATAGCCCCTTATGTATAACCCCGGTCGAAATAAAATACAATTTAACTTACCCTGTCGAAATAAAATACATATTTTAAAACACAACAAATTGCAATAGGCCTGATTGGTCAATATCCGACCAATAACTTATGTTTTACCCCTGTTGAAATGAAACTTTATTTACTTTTGGAGATAAATAAATAATACAATAACGCCATAATAAACAATCAATACATATTTTAAAAACACAACAAATTACAATGAATAAAAGCGGTATTTATTTAAGTAATTGTTTGTTTTTATTTAAATAATAGGCTTATTCACTTTCAATTATTTAAACATTTTGCAATTTTTATTAAACTATTAGTTATTTAAATAAATATTGAAATATAGCCGAGCTTATTTTATTCATGGAAAAAAATTAATCGACTGCCGAGCACTAACTTTTGCAACCCAAAAGACTATAATTTTACACAAATGGATGGCTGGTTAATTTTTAATAGTAAAATAATATATTCTAAAGTTGGAAAATCATTTTTAAGTTACATAATCAATAAAAATTCAAAAAACCATTTATTTAAAATAAATAAAAAATAATTAACTTTTTTAAATTAAAAATAGCAACATTGTAAATAGAATTTTCTCTGACTATACACAGTGAAAGAACGGGTGTTTAACGGTGGCTAAATTAAAACAAAATTAAGTTTAATAATTTTAATTATTTTCAAAATTAAACATTACTTACATTGATTGATAATTTTAACTTTATGTTGATCAGCATTACCAGAAGCAAGCTCTATGAAACTCTGCCGCATTGTGAACTATAAAAAATATCTATATATCTTTAAATTCATAAATTAAAAAATTACCTCTAGGATAGAACAGGTTCAATTGCATTAGCCTTGTAAAACTGATTTGATACCCACCCTTAATTATCGTCACGTGTAAACGTTATAAACTACACTTACAGCCTTGTAAAACTAGTTTGGATTTTTCAACAATTGACTAATTATATCAATTAAACGCAAAAATGTTTATTAACATCTGGCATCATTGATCCTACTCTATTTTTCCCAACTTTCACATCTCCGCGCCAGATTGAATTAATCAATAAAATTATAAACGCAGATCACGTTTTGCCAGGAGACATTCAACAGAGCCAGTGAGAAGAAAAAACTGGTTGCTCTAACAAACGTGGTATATATTTAATGTGAATTAAAAAACGGTTTTTTTTCAAAAAATTCAATTTTATTTTGTATTGCTCTGTTGTTTATGTAACTTTTCTCTATATAATACAAGAAATATTTATAAAAAAAAGATTTATTTCATTTTATACACAGTGTTTTTTTTAGATCGAGGATAAATACATACCGAACTATTTTCAGATTCTATACAATCTGTATCTCTCGAACGTCTTCTATTTCCTCTTACACCACATATTATACAAATTAAATGTTGAGGAAAGATTAATAATGCATCCGATGGAATTCTCATTGATAAACAATTGCCTTGTCTAAACACAACAGGTTGGTAGTAAAATCGACATTGTTTATTCCAACAATAATATAGGAGTCCACCATAGGTTTCTAACGATTCAGTATATCCAAAACAATAAGGACAACAAATAAAACCATCTTTTTGTACTTTAACAGAACCTCTTTCTAACAAATTTTTGCAAGAACTCTCGTCCACTATATAAAATGAAGAAATAATTAAAAAATATAATTAAAGAATATTAAAATTACTAAATAACATACTTTTATCTCCAAAATTGAAAAAAAAAAACTGTATTTCTTAATATTCAACTCTCTCGTTTACACGGCGAATATATTTCTAATGATTAAAGGTAAAATTCAAGTTTTTATACAAATGTTGTATGTGTAGATATTAGTATTATCATAAATTAAAAAACCCGAAGATTTTAAGTTATATAAAAATAAGTCAAGGTAAAATCTTTTTTCATAATATAGTATATTTAAAATCACCTTTAGAAATAATTAATCAAATAATTATGTTTCAAAAATAATTTATATTTTGTAATTATTTTCAACCTTATTAAACGATAATTATAATACAAATTTATCGTAAATACATGTACTTTTTATATATTAATAACCCCTCCTAGGGGACTTTGTCCCCTCGGAGAGGTAAAAAGGGTGTTCGTATCGTTGGAATGTGCTTTCCCCCATCAATACACAAACCTGCTAACCTTGAGGAATTTAATATTTTTCAAAATATAAGTTATTTGTTGAGTTGTATAATATCACTGTAAAACCTAATTGCGAGTAAATTTTTTTATTATATCACAGTTGAAATGGGAAAACGCAAGATGTCTCAAAAATCGCCCTCTTTAAAAGTTAAAAAAATGAAGTTATTTATGGGGAAACCAGAATTTAAATGCGATTCACTCGTTGATAATTCGTGTTATTTTGACATGCCATGTCTAAAACCCGCGTTTAAAAGTATGGATGGATTTACCTTTAAGGAAAAATGTTGGATTTGTCAAGATCTATTTCTAGACAGGAGAATTTTTAAGCAACATTTAATGAACCATTTAACATGTAGTTTTTCTAATAAAACACTCACTAATAAAAGAGTGTGTGATTGTTTAAATTCAAAACACCAGAAATACACACTCGAAGATGAACTATTAGACGATCAAATTATTGATTATTTGAACGAGTTTAACGTAAAAAATCAAGAATGGTACGATGATTTAGTAATCGACGGTAAGATTCAACATTCGAACTCAAATGTTGAACCAACTAGTAAAGAAGAAAGTATAGATTCGAATATTCTTAACATGGCTGAAGAAACGTTGAATTCTTTAATGGAGTCTAACCCTGTGCTTACAAACGATTTGAAAATGCCGAGCGATAATCAGCTGGAAGCACTTATTTATTTTGAAGAATATTGTAAAAATAATCAAATTTTAATCCCCAACAATGCGGAAACTTCTATTGAAGTATTGCAAAATCTTGAAAAAACTTGTAAAATGATTTAAAACATGTAAATAAATCTTTTTTCTATAAAATCCACTGTTATTATTTTCCTACGTAGATTTCTTTCAAACAAAATTCAATAACAATTTACTTTTGAAGATACAATTTTTTATAATATTTAATAATATTTATTTTGCCAAAGACAAAATTTGTAGGCGACCACAGAAAGTCTATAGGTAACGAATACCATCCTAGTACAAACCACTCAATAAGATTAAAATAAATAAAATTTTACTCGAATAAAATCATTTTTGCGAAGAATTACAAAATAAATTATACAATTTATAAAGATTTTAAAAATAAATCAATTCCAAAAATCTGTACAAAATAAACCATCCAATAAAGATATTATTAGGAATATGAAAAAAATAATGGTTGTAAAAAACTAGAAATATAATAACGATATAATTAAAAATATTTATAATTACATTATTTCGTAGAAGTTTTTCTTCTTAACTAAAAATGAGGTAATATATCTATTTACTTATAACTGTTTTAACCAAAAATATCTCACTATTAACTAATTGAAGATAAATTCTCAAGTTTTTATTTATTTTGTGAGATAAATATAAATATATAAATTAGTAAAGAATTTAAATTATAATGCTGAGAGTTAAAAATATTGATCAAATTTGTGTCAAGGTACAGTTTTTTAATACTGTCACATATTTTAAAAAAACATTTCTAGAAATGATTAATCAAATAACTATGTCTCAAAAATAATTAATTTCTTATAATTATAAATAATAGGTGTAACCTTCTAACTTAATATCAAACGTAAATTATAATACATCATTCTCGTAAATACATATCCTTTAAACATATTAAAAGAGTGATTTCAAATTTAAGACAAAAACGAACTATACTTATTTTTTAAATTATAAACCTAACCTTGGATATATTATACATTAAGTATAGTTAAATGTTAATTATCTTTTTTAGACATGCGTATTCTTTTGTATAAAAATAGGGCGTTGTCAGATTAAAAAAATTACGGTTAATAGTATTACACATACAGTCACATTCTGTATAAAAAGGTGACATTTCCATGGTAGGAAAGCACACTGACTGACAAATTTGTTTCGTTCCGGGGACGTAGTTCCAATAAGACAAGTGTTTGAACATTTTTCTTACATAAAAGTGAACTAGATTTAAATGGAAATAAAATTTGTAAAAATATCAAAGAATGCTTTCGATCCAGTTCGCGCAACCAAATTTTCAGCAGGCTTAGATTTAAAATCTGCATATGATTATATATTGGTTTCTGGAGCCAGATTGTTAATAGAAACAGATTTAAAAATTTTACTTCCCGAAAAC
The DNA here is from genome assembly GCF_980474605.1 of Leiobunum rupestre. Classification (NCBI taxonomy): domain Eukaryota; kingdom Metazoa; phylum Arthropoda; class Arachnida; order Opiliones; family Sclerosomatidae; genus Leiobunum; species Leiobunum rupestre. The sequence goes on along the minus strand of NC_143385.1, from coordinate 22,057,411 downwards.
ACCTATGGTCGTATTGGTAAAATTTTTCATAATGTTGTAAAAATTTAAGAAATCAGTTCTTAATTTACCATGTTTAAAAAGCTCCTCGCAGTGGTTTGGCCCTTCATTACGGAATTGATGTTTTAGCCGGAGTTATTGACATAGACTATATTGGACCAATTGGTATTGTTTTAATCAATCATGGGAAAGTTGATTATAAAATTTTAAGAGGTGATAAAATAGCGCAATTGATTTGTGAGAGAATATTTTATCCATCAGTAGTAGAGTGTGAAGTATGTTTAACCAAGACTTTACCTAAAGTTTTGACATAATATACTATTTCTTGTTATTAAACAGAAATTTAAAGAAACGGAAAGAGGATGTCATGGGTTCGGTTCAACCAACTAACACAACTTAATGTTTATAATTTAATTTATGTAAAATAATTAAATAAATATTTAACCAACAGTTAAAAAATGTTTTATTTAATTTTTATATAAACAAATATTGGTATATATGATTATATATAGAATTTGTTAAAATAGACTTAATATAATTTTATTACAAGAAAACAACAATGTATAAATTCAATTCCGATTATAAAATTAACTGGGTATATATGACCAATTCTTTCTAAATCAGATCACCCTACTATGATTGTTTGATGAATATAATTATTGATAAAATAAGAGAAGTCTCTCCAAGTTTAGTAATAAAAACTCAATAACGCATAATTTTTATTAACAATTGATAGCACCGACCTCAAACTAAATTTATATTGCCACACAAAATTATTTAAAAGCTTTAAAAATTATAAATGTGAAGCATGAAATATTTCACTGAGTTTGTAAAAAACTGGGATCAGTTTGAATTTTCTGAAATAAATTGACAACAAAGATAAATCTAAGCGTAAATTAAACTTAAAACTAGGTAAATGAATATTGTAAGGTACCAGACTTTACGTACGTCTTTTCACTTGTTATTATCTGGAATTTTTAGGCATATTAACTACTATAAGCGTATTAAAACTTAATTTCATGTATTTGTCCGCGTGAAAAAAAATTGCATTCGTGAACTTTTCTCTTCGTGTATTGAATAAACGTAACAAATTAAGAATAAATCGTTCTTATCGTATCTTAGTCTGTTTATTGTATTTGTACATTTTCTGGTTCAATAGGCTACAATAAGTTTTGAAGATGACATATGGAGTTATTTATCTCCCGTCTTTTAATGTAAACAACCTATATTATGTGTAAACTATGAAATACATTTATAATTACATTTATTATTACCACTATTATAATTTCTAGAAGGCTGTATTTTTTAATTTGAATGGTTTCTTTATTAAGCGTACAGTCAATGGTTTTTATTGTCGCTTGCTTATGCTTTATTTTAATTATATTTACAATTAATTTAATTGAGTAGAAATATTAAATAATGGAAAATTTCGTTACAAAAATGTATGTATGTAGGTATATTGCATTTTTAATACATACAGCCATCTATTATTATTTTACATTTTAGCGTATACGTCACAAGATTGTTTAAAGACTTAGTTATTGGCAACAGCAAATATAATATATATAACTTAGATTAGTCAATTTATCATTTTCACAAGCTCGTTGGTATTTTATAACGACAAAACGATCGTTAGGTTTCATGGAAAATGAAATTAAAAGAAGAATTTTATTTAAAACCGGCACTCTATGAACAAATACCAAAAATTTTGATTTTTATGGATTTTGCCTATTTCATTACTTTTGACACATAACAGAATAAAATCTGTTGACGACAGTCGAAAAAAATGAGTGCTGAACAAAATAAAGAATTGTGTAAGGAGAATGAATTGTTGTCACTACAGCATACAATTATAGAATTGAAAAAACAGAAACGAAAACTTCAAGCGGAATATATAGCAGAGAGAATACTCCTTGAAAGTTTGTTACCTTTCATACGAAAGGAACCTACCTAACGAATATTTGCAAAGGATTTCGGAAGAAAAAAGATTATTGAGTTAAGATGAATTATCCACCTGGGGCTTTTTTCGCCCTTTCTACGGTTTAATTGTTGAAAGACGGAAAGATTGTCATGTACCATTAATAGTTCGCGGTAATCAGATTCATTTGTGTCCATTTATTCTTACCAAATTGGAAATGTAAAATAATATCACAAAAAAAGTTTAAAAAAATTTTTATTTATAATTTTTATTTCAAGGTGTAACGATAAAATATTTTTGTGTAACCTGTTTAAAATCGGGTTGTTAATGTAGTTTATATTACGTGGTCTGTTAGAAAAAACAAACCACATCGCTTTCTATACAAACTAGTTTCGCTTTGTTTTTTGTTGGCGAATAATGACTTATAAAGAAAATAAGGAACCGTTTAAGGACTATGAACTGATTAAACATTTAAATAAAGAATTGAAAAAACTGAATCGAAATCTTGAAATGGATTTAATTGCACAAAGAATGATATATTTTCAAAAAGAGCATAATTCTCACGAAATGCTTTTGGAAGGAGCCCCAAAAACTGGGTTCTTAAAGGCGATAGACGATTTAGTGGTTTTTATAGATAGCGTGTTAAATGTTATTAACGATAGTTCCTTTGTGTCAACAAAAAATGTTGTAAAATATTAATAAAAGTTTTAAATTTTAAATCAGAGTTTTTATCTTAGAGTGTGATAGCTAGAAGGATGTAAGATAATTTAAAAACAAATTATAACAATTTTTTACAAACATATTTAATTTCAGGTTCAGAGTTGAAAATTATTTTATAACATTGTATTATTCATTTTTGAGTTTTATGTTAAAAATAAAGTTTTGCAAAAAAAGTTCTATTATCAATTTTATTCAAATAAGCAAGACATTGGCGGTATAAGTTAGTCTTTTTAGATGTAAACTAGATTAATTGTTAAAGAACTAAAACCCAAAAATTAACATATCAACCTCACAGACTGTAAAACGTAGCAGACAGTAAAAGCGAGTCTTAAAATGTATTATAAATCAAACAAATTAACGATGTTTCGGGTAATTGATTTCTTACTATTTTGTACGATCGCTTAAATGTATCGGCTGCATTTTTGAAATTTTAATTAATTTACTTTTGTATTGTCTTTAAAAATGTTAAGTTATATTTTAATAGTTATATTTATAATATGTTGTATGGATGAATACAGGAGTATTTTAAATCGCTATTTGACTTGGCCATCTACCGCATATTTAAAACCGTTTTTACTTGGTAGCGTTATAAATTTACATAATACTATTACATACTAAACAATCAGATAACACAACCCTCATCAAGGCGGAGTTTCCCCAACTGTCTTAGCCGGCGGGCTATCTTAGCGTGAGGGAAAACGTTACGCGCACCAACTCCAGGGTATACCGGGAGAAAAAGCCTTACGATAAGGAAGAACGGTGAGAAACGCGCCGCGCTCTATTAAAACATTCCTGCACGTTTTATTCGATCTAGCTAGAACTAAATTTACTGTGTTTTATAGCCGTTACGTTGAATTTCTAATTAACTCGGCAAAAATTGTGTATTTTGATCACAAAAAAGTGGATTTTTGGTACTATTTCTCTTGAAGAATTCATTAAATACACAATGGTTTTTAAAAAGGGTACGTTAAAACTTGTATTTTTAAAATAACTTATATTGTTTTAAAATTGTTTTTTGTTGTTGTAGTATCTTTAAAATTTAGGTCGGACAGTCGACTAGTTGTAACAGTATCAATTTTTCGGAAAGAGCCGATACATTTAAGCGATCAGACAAAATAGTAAGAAATCAATTTCATTACACGAAACATCGTTAATTTGTTTGATTTATAATAGCGAGAAGCACTCTGTGATTTCGTAGAAATCTACGCTGCCTTTCGTATTTCACAGGATTATCAAGTGGAAGAAGATTTTTTGGATCAATTTATAGGTTATTGCCCATTTGACGTAAGGGAATTAATGGATCATTGTTTAAATGACGTACAATATTTAAAAAGTGTTTTCAGTTTGTAAATAAATAATGTATTCTCTGTCATCACATTTAAATAAATATTTATTAAAAGAAAATTTCATAAATTTACTACTTAACAAATTTTATATTTTCGCAATAGTTTCAAGTTTTATAAAACAGTCTTACACGAATTGAGCACACTGTCACGAAAAACATTTCAAACTACCAATTTTGCATAGTTTTTAGTCATTTACACCGTTCTCGAGGAAAACAAGTTAGACGAATGATAATGTCGCACAAAATTAACAATCTCGATTTTTTAAATGTATTTTTGTCTGTAAAAAAGTACAAACCTCCTTGCCTCAGCCAAAATGTTTAGTAAATATGAAATAAGCCAGCTTGATAAGGTATAAAAAAAATTTATTCAAAGTAATTTCAAAAGTTTACAAACTTCTAAATAATTTCAATTTTTCATTATGTTGATAGCGTTGTGTAAAAAATTCGTTCAATTTTTCCTTGGATGTTAACCCTGTAGAAATTGGATTCGGGTGCTTTCAGTAATATCATCCGATGGAGTAACTTTTCAATAAATCTTTGCACATAAGGATTGAAATTATTTGTATAATTCTATATTTGATTGTCAGTTTTGCCGTTTATATAATTTACCAATTTCTTTGATGTTTGACGTTTTGTGACCTATCAAAACACTTGCTTGTAACTTGTATGGTGGTTTGTAAGGTTTATATATTCCACACACATTTTTTTAAGTTTGAAACATTGGTTTTTTAACTTTGAAACATTTTTACTGTTTTAATTTTAGGAGTTTTTCGGTAGTTAACTTTTCTTTTAGACACAATTATAAGTATTGAAAACATGTTCAAAAATAAAAGTCTTTCAAACTCATACTACCTTTTTTTATTATTCAACGTAATATTTTTAGTCTAAATTACAAACAATTTAATATTTATTTTATCTTTTGTTTTAATTTAAATGTTAACTAAATAATATTATTTATAGTACTCGATCGACTGATATTTTGCTAAAAAAATTATTATAAAATGCTACAAAATGGTTTAGATTTCTTTCGATCTAGACTGTTAATTAAATTATTAATTAAACAATAGACCAAAACCTTCTCGCTTAAGCTAGAATAGGGTTTTTGATTTGAACGATACTCGCACGGTATATTACCACAGTTCTGCTTTAAAACAAATTTACATCTCGGGTAATATTTTGCGTGTTCTTCGAAAGGAATATCGTTCTTTTTCCAGCATAGCAGCTTTCCATTGCAGGAGAAACATTTGACACAGTCTTTGAAATCTGTGTAGTAAAAACCGGCTTGTGCCAAATCTCTTACGTCTATGTGATCGATCGGGAAATTTTTAAACGATTGTATTCGTACCAATTCAGATCGCACTGGGCTTAAATTCCAAGGATTGTTCGTTATGCGTAGCACGGGAACATTTTCTGTAGATTCAACCTGAACAAATTTGCAATTCGGATATCGCTGTATATGAATTAGTAAAGGACGATCACCCTTTCTACAACTGCCAACTCGTTTACATTTAAAAAGGGTTGCCTTAAAATTTGAGTTGAAACTCTTTATCCTTTTACTTTCAAAATGCATTTCTTACGTATTTTACTGACTGTCAGTCATCGGAAAAGATTCGTTGATAAATGCTGGATGATTATAAACATCAAGAAAAAGTTGCTGTAGTCACATGATGGTTAAATGTGACTGGCGTCTTCTAGCGGTATTTCCCAAAACTAAAGTTTTACAAAGATTTGTAATATTATAGGGCTGTTTAAATCAGCTACCTGTTTTTGAGCTAGTTCTTAATTATGACATTTGTTTTCAAAACACCTGCCACCAAATACCACATGTTCCGATAAAATCCGTAGTTATTCTTCAATAATTCGGTCTATTTGTTCGTTGCAAGCACTCATCTATTTACAAAAACATTATATAAATTTACCCAATATTTATTTTAATTAGATAATAAATGTATCGATATTATTCCCATTAATAATAATAATCACCTAAGTTAATACCTAATTCAAGCATTCAAAGTTTTAAATAACACTAAACATCGCGATAACGACATTAATTCTTATAAGATTTAATCATACGGTTATTGCATAATACATCCAAACATGGTTTTGTAGAAAATATACTAAACATTTCGTATAAGTGTAAATTTTCTTGTCCTATGTGTACATTTAACAGTTTAGTAGGACTATGACGGAAATATTGGTCCAAAAAATAGATTTTTAAATAAAATTATAATTTTTCCAAATGTGGATCTTGGTATTGGAAAGGATATCTACAATTTCCACGTTAATTGTAGATTTTTTATATTATGGAACTAGAACGTCGTAAAGATCTTGTATTCGGAACGAAAATGGTTGTAATATAGTATATGTTAAAACCTTGAACCGTCATTTTGCTAATGTTGTTTAAATCTTCAATGTTTGTAATAGAAATTAAAATAGTTGGTGGAAAGTTACCGTGCACATATAAAGAAAAATGATATTGGGTTTATAAGCGATTGTTCAATGATTTTTATACATCAAAAACAACAAAATCATAATCAATTCAAATTGAAATATTCAACAAAGGCTATTTTATTTAGAACATCAACCTAACATTTGTTTCAAAATATCAAACTTATTTTTTTAAATTTAAACCTCAACTATTTGACAACAGATACAAATATTATTTACGGATAGAGGAATTTATAACATTGTTATTTAAATTGTTATAAACTAATTAATTTTTCTTTAATTAGAGCTCAAACTTATTTTTAATGAATCTTTTGATTATTTTTTCTATTAAATTATTATTCTTATTTTTGTTTTTGGTTTAATTTAATTTAATTTTTTAATTAACTCAATATTAATTTAGTATATTTGTTTGTGCTGTCTTGTTTACCAACATATATAAACATCCTTTTTTATCTGCAAAGTTCGTTTTGGTTAATATAAATTATAATTATTATTGAATATCTTCAATGAAAGTAAATGGTTGTTTTGAATTTTTTTTAACAAATATTAAAAATAAAATTTAAATTAATTTTTAAAATATTTTTATAAATAGAATTCCTAACATATTTAACATTAGTTGAAAATGTAAAATTCGCTCTGCAAACATAAAAACCGAATATTTAAATTTTAATAACAGACAGGTGAAATCAGAAGCGCATTGTGAATGTAACATAATTAATAATGACACGGTAATTAAGGTTTAAAATAAAAAAATAATCGATTTAAATATCCTCTTTTTTAAGGAACATGCTTCTGCAATTAATATTTATATTTTGAATTCTATGTACTTAACAGTTGAATTGTCTTTGTGATTGGGAATATGATAACTGTTCTGCTGTTTAAACTGAAATCCATAAATAAAACGGTTATATGACACAGGTTGTAGAACATGTCGTCTAATTAGTAAATAATAATTTAAGCTAAATTGTTCGAAATCTGATACCTTGGATTGAAAACAGAATATAATTAGTGTTAATTAATGTTTAGTTTTATCTTTTTATTAGAATAACAAAATCTAAGACCGTTGCGCCCCTACGTTCGAAAAAGCACACAAGTTCAACAAATTACGTTGCCTGTTTAAACACGTAAATAATTCCCTCTATATAAAAACATATACGATAAAATTAAATTGTTTTATAATTAACATTTGATAGTGTACCAGGTTACACTTATTATTTATTAATATAAGATAAAAGTATTTTTGAGAAAATTCACTTAATTCTAGTGAGACATTCCAAATCTTGCTATTTTTCATAATGATTCTTATATTTTTTATCTTAATTTATAATAAAAGCTCTTACAGATAATTGATTTATAGAAACTACGCTGACGATATAAAAATACAAAAATGATACTGTTTTTACGTTTTTAATAATTAAATTTAATTTATTGAAATATCCTGGTAGCCAATACAGTTAGTCTTTTGCAAAAGAAGTATTATTATTATTATTATTACTAATAGTTGTTAAGTATTATAAACGATTGTATCTTCAAAAAGTAAATTGTTAATCAGCTTTGTTTTTAAAACAATTCATTTTTATTTACAATTTGTTTCAAATTAGAGGATTTATAAATTAATATTTTATTAATATCTAGCATTTGTTTGTAAAAACCAGTTTTTTCTTCTCACTGGCTCTGTTGAATGTTTCCTTGTGAAACGTGATCTGCGTTTATAATTTTATCGTTTGATAGAAAATTGTTGAAAAATCCAAACTAGTTTTACAAGGCTGTAACTGTAGTTGATAACGTTTACACGTGACGATAATTAAGGGTGGGTATCAAATTACTTATACCAGGCTAATGCAATTGAACCTGTTCTATCCTAGAGGTAATTATAATTTATGAATTTAAAGATATCGCTCGCAATCCGGCAGAATTTCATAGACCGTGTTTCTGGTAACGTGTTTCAGCAGAAAGTTAAAATTATCAATCAATGTAAGTAATGTTTAATTTTGAAAATAATTAAAATTATTAAACTTAATTTTGTTTTAATTTAGCCACCGTTAAACACCCGTTCGTTCACTGTGTATAGTCAGAGAAAATTCTATTTACAATGTTGCTATTTTTAATTTAAAAAAGTTAATTATTTTTTATTTATTTTAAATAAATGGGTTTTGGAATTCTTATTGATTACGTAACTTAAAAATGTTTTTCCAACTTTAGAATATATTATTTTACTATTAAAAATTAACCAGACATCCATTTGGGTAAAATTATAGTCTTTCGAGTTGCAAAAGTTAGTGCTCGGCAGTCGATTCATTTTTTTCCATGAATAAAATAAGCTCGGCTATATTTCAATATTTATTTAAATAACTAATAGTTTAATAAAAATTGCAAAATGTTTAAATAATTGAAAATGAATAAGCCAATTATTTAAATAAATACCACTTTTATTCAAATAAAAGCTTTGTTGCGTAAAAACATAAATAAGTTAAAATTATATTTTTTTCCCTTCTTTTTTTAAAATAAATCGGAAAATTTGTGGATAATGAATAAACAATTGCGAACACTAGTAAAAAGTATCAATAAAAACAACATTGTATCTTCAAAAATGTAAGAATTATTTTTATATTGGTAAAGTAATACGTTTTATTGTAGGTGGATAACATTATACTTTTGAATGGCTAAATAAAATGAATTTTTTCATAATACATTAGCGACTATATCTCTGGCGGATATCGCCCGATTAAGTTCATTGTAATGTTTTTAAAATGTTTGTTGATTGTTTATGTAATTAATTTATTATTTTAAAATAATTGTTTTTTGGGAATTTTTATTGATTATATTATTTTAAAATGTATTGGAGTACTATTGAAAACCAATTTCCCTGATAAAATTACGCCTTTGTATTGCAAATGTTAAAAACAATGTATCTCCAAAAGTAAATACATTTTATTTTATTTATTATCAACAAAATTGGCTATATCTCGGGCGAATATTGACCAATCAGCGCCATTGTAATTTGTTGTGTTTTTAAAATATGTATTGATTGTTTATTATGTCGTTATTGTATTATTTATCTCCAAAAGTAAATAAAGTTTCATTTCAACGGGGGTAAAACATAAGTTATTGGTCGGATATTGACCAATCAGGCCTATTTGTTGTGTTTTAAAATATGTATTTTATTTCGACAGGGTAAGTTAAATTGTATTTTATTTCGACCGGGGTTATACATAAGGGGCTATATCTCGGGCGGATATTGACCAGCCCCATTGTAATTTGTTTTAAAATGTGTATACATAGTTTGCACCGAAGGGAGGGGCCTATGGTCTCCAAGGAAACTGGGAGGGCGATCAAAAATTCAAACCATTTCGCGCGTAGCTACTAAATAGGTAGCCATTTTGTTGGTAATCTCGTCAAAGCGACAAAACGTACGAAAATTAGATTTATGCTTTCAAATTTTAAATGGGCCCTAAACAAAGTCAGATAAGATTCTAAGGCCGGGTTATTTAAATAAAATATCAAATTACGACAGAAATATCTACGAAAAGAAGTTGAAAAAGCTTATCAAAGTTAGGCCTTTGCGGTCATCCTTTTTACAATTACCTTCGCTATCGAATAAAATAAACAATTTTCGATCTCCCTTGGTAATTGAACTACTCGAACAATTTTTAACCAGGCAGATAACCATTTTTAACGTGAAACTAATTTCTTAATCATTTGAAAATAATTAAAATCCGAAAACAGACGATTGAAACTGTTAACCCTCCCGTTTTACTAAGAAATCTACACCGGCAAAATGGCGGCATAGAACCGTTCATTCTAGCTCAAATTAAATATTTATTCTTGGTTCTTATATCTATACTTGGAACTGCGTCATTGATGACGTAGGGATGCAAACTATGTATTGATTGTTTATTTATTTATTTCCAAAAAGTAAATAAAGTTTCATTTCAACAGGGGTAAGTTGGATATCACGTGATTGGGTGTGGCCAAAAGTTGCCAAGGATATAAAGCGAAGGTTTCCCCATCTCGCAAATAACTAATTAGCATTTTAAATGGCGAAAAAACGAAAAAACGAAAAAAGTGACACCAAAAGTAAATAAGTTGACGTAATCGGGGGTGTTACATATTACCGCCGATATCTCGGTTCGACCTTGTCCGATCGTGACCCAACTTGTTGGGGTGATAGACCGAGGCTTAAGGGTGGTAGACAGTGTTCGAGCGTCGAGGTCAAAGATCATCTTCAAGGTGAAATTGAAAACAAAAATATGTTTTTCGATTTTTCCAAGGACAAACATTTTGTTTTTGGAAAATATTTTGGGGGTGTTTTGGGGGGGTGTTATGGCGGCCATCTTGGTGGCCATCTTGGAAATAAAAGCGTTAAGTTTTAGTTCTCTACTACTAGGGACAAGGGTCATGCCATCTGGGCGTTTGCCGTCGTCCCTCGACAAACTGCGGGGGCTCGAGGACGGAGGACACACAGGCGGACATGTCACGAGAGCGCGCCGTACGATGTCGTTGACGGCGGCGTGGCGGGACAGACGACCATTGCTTTTTTGCAACTTAACCATGGGTCCCGAACGAGTCGACATGGGCACCGCAGTTGCAGATGTGTGGAACGCAGATATGGGCACTAAAGCGAAGACCGATGGCGATTCTAAAAGAATCATCGTCGAGATGAGTACCCAGAGACGGAGAAGGAAACGCGTTCAGCCAGGCGCTCGATTCCTTTGAAACGACAGATAGGAGCCGAGTTTTATCGCAGTCGCAAGAGGCGCGTTCCGTTAGGTGCTAGAGTGGCTATCATAAGCTTATGGTAATAACGCCAGAAATTTAGAAAATTTCGTTTCTATAAAATATTTCTATTACAACTACGGATATACATGTAACACTTACATTAGATAATTTTAGCGCAAATTACAAGACGAGATCTGTAATTTTTGCAGTTTTTGGTGAAAATTACAGTGCCACAAATAAACATATTTGGTCATTTTAACAGCCAAAATCGTTGATCGTGGATTACAGAAATAGTTCTGTAATCTCTACGGTTCTTAGTACAAATAACAGTTCTGTAACTAAAATATACATAAGGATATTGTACAAAAATAAAATGACTGAACTGTTTTACTTGCTTACAGAAACGTACTGCTAAAATTTCGCACACATTAATACTCTACAAAAACTCTGTAGAAAGTACAGAAATTTCTCTCAGTGAGTGACCTAAGAGCTGCAATAGCAAAATAAGGTCACGTTACTTGAATGAAAATCGTATTCCGGGTTGTTGAAAGATCTATTCAATACAAAATTCATCTAAAATTTGCAATTGTACCCTAAATTCTTCACTCGATCAAGGCATTATATTGGTTTCACTAGGATCGCTACACGTAGAATTGATATTTTGTTAGTGTGATTATGGTGTTTTCCATTTAGTAATAACCAACGCTACATTTCTAGAATTTGTTTGGCATTTAAGCAAAACATCGAACAATATTTGCGGTATAGGTTTTCTAACATACTATTTGGAAATTGAAATTGTGTGACATCTCTAAAATGTTTTTTTAAATAATTTTCAAAATTAGGCTTTCCAGCGATTGGTTATGTATCTTAGTAATTGTTGTACTCATTAATCCTTAACATTTTACTATAACGATCGGCCCAATGTTACAACTTAAACACAATCATAATATTTCCGAGTTTCCTCTAAGACGTTTAAAGTGTTTTATAGTATTACACGAAATAATTCCGTGGCTTCTAGATTAACTTAGACTGAGGAAAGACATTCCTGAGTATCTAAAAATATTTCTATTTGTTTTTAGATAACTTTTAAAGCCATAAAATTATGTTTGAGATACTTTTATGAAACAAACCTTATTTGAATTTGTCAAATGGCTCAAGAGATACATTTGATCAAACTAACAATTAAATGAAAAAATACATAAAACTGCATTTAATTTTTCTCGAAAACAAATCTACCTTGATCATATTAAAAATTATAAATTGATAATCTATGGCCAAATAAACCTAAGAAACAATTTTAAATATCCACAGATTATTGTGGACTCCTGGTTAAATTCGATATGGCCTTATCTCTTTACAATAGAAATCTCAACCACTTCGAACTAACTTCTTGGACAAAAACAGAACTTTGATCTTCAATTCGAAAAAAAAATTACTTTTTTTCCCAATAATCTTGCGCACTTTGCCTATTATAATAATATATTTCTTTGTAAAATAAACTAAACTAATTTTATTTTATTTAAAAACAAAATAACAATTGTGTTTTAAGTAATACCTGTTTATCGCAAATTAAGAAGTACACTCAACGAAAAATAAAAGTTGACTTTTTCGTCTCTCAAAAACAACCCCCTAAAATATAATAGCCATTTTTGTGATGGATCTTTACAATTATCCGGACAAAATAGAACACAGAACAAAGTTTAATTTTTTTTTGATAGTCACTTCATTACAATTATAATTTTCAGTGACAAGCGGCCTCGCCTATTCAATAACTGTGTTAGTTTAAAGTTGGAATCAGCTTGAGCTAGGAACGCGTAAGAGGCTATGCAATAGAACAGACGAAATTGTAATACCGCTTTGATGCTCTGTAAAAAAGCGATTTAACACTATATTCTAATATAAGGGTCATTGCAAAAAAATAAAACCAATGTTACTACTTTGGAAGGTCCGTTTAAGGGGGTGAAAATGGGGATGAAATTTCACTTTTCTGAAAATGGTTTTTAATTTATTTTAAACAATTAATTAACTAAAAAATTTGTTTACTTCACATATGGCGCAGTTATGTTAATTTTTGGAAATTGCTCAGTGGCGTCGTTCTTAAATATCATTCAGGGCCCGGTGGTACCAATTATATTTTTTTTTCTAAAAATAAATGCTTGTAATATTTACTTAAATTAGTTTTCGGGGCGTTCAATAACATATGACATTGCTCTTTAGGCCTATTAATAACGTTTCTAGAATTTTTCAAGGTACCCCTCAAATCATAAATCTCGCCACTCATGAGAAATAATTTATTTTGTTTTAAGTTTTTTTATTACTATTTATTTATATTATTGCAGTATATCCACTCGAGATGTAGAAATTAATAAAAAGTAATTAACACCACAAAAAGTACTTTTTAATTTTTATCAGGTACCTAACGTGATTGACTATTTACATATATTTTGATCAATTTGGAAAAAAAAAGACCCATAAAAAAAGGAAATTTGTTTAAGTCGAAAAACATCAAGAAAATATCTATTCTTCTTCGGCGTCAGATATCTCAAAATTCAATATTGGAACATTTTGGCAATTATCAGCACAATACAAGGTCGGGTGGCGGAGTGTTTAGCACTTTCGCCTCGCAGCAAGAGGAGCCGGGTTCGATCCCAGCTTGTGGCACTTGGTGATAACTCGGAACAACTCCTTCTGCGTTGAGTTTGCAAGTTCTCTCCCCACTGGTTTAAGGGGTTTTCCCCCGAGTTCTTCGGTTTCCCCTTCCATAAAAACTTGTCGAGGTTAACGGTAATAGTTAGTGTAGGGAGCTGTTGGCTCGATCTCGTGGTATGCAGGGCTTGCCACCACCCTCCTATACGCATTGTTACCCGGCCACCTGAATTAATGGCTTCAAAAGTCGCTTGATGACTTAGGCCTAAGGTGGTGCCTTGGGTATTAGCCTAGCTGATTATTATTATACAGGCGTCTGTGCAATGCAAGTAATTTTTTCGACGAGAACAGTTGCCTTTACAGTCACTTTTACACCCGCATTTTATTAGCTCTAAGATAGCTTCGGGTGCCGGTAACTCGTAGCTTGTAACCGCCTCGTAGCTTACCGGGTTGCTATCATTTAGTTCCCACCTAGAGCTTTCTGGAAGTAGTAAGCGCGGGTGATTTTCTCGCTAACATTTCCAAACGCAGCACAGGTAATGCGCTCTTAATATATGGGGTCTCATTGCGCCCCTGGTAGGGGTAAGGTTTTCACCGTGAAAATTACTCGAAGAATAAAGCTGCCAACGTAGTATTTCGTGGGTCTCAGCCTGCTTCTTCGGGCTGTAAAGTGAGCATACATATTTCAAAAGATTGTCCTCGATTGCTTGGTTCGGTAGCATTGCCGGCTCTCCCAAAGAAGAAAAGGCATTCAAGATGGAATCATTGCTGTTCAGAAATACTTAGAAAAACTTCTCATTGGAATATCCACAAACTTTTCCTGTTATAACCGATCCTGTGGTAACCAAGTATCTTCTCCTAGGGCGCTGTAAATGGAAGCGACATTTAGTTTGGTGTCACTCTTTTTTAAGAAAAATGTTCTCTTAGGTAATAACATCGGTGTCAGGAGATTCGACAAAGAGAATGGCTGTTGTCTTAACATTTAAAGCGTGTAATATTAGGAGAGTGTCGGCTTCTTCGTGCGAGTGTTCTTCGATATGTGGTTCGACAAGGACCATGGCCTTGGTAACAGAGCCATACGTACCAAAAAAACATTTTTAATTTATTCGACGGACTGCGACTTTGTGCTAACATATATTATCCCAAGTATATTGTTAGCTCTGCTTTCGTTTTAATTGAAGACAACAACTCTTTGAGAGGAACGTGAGCGATATTAGTCCTGTCGTTGATGTGATAATAGGTCAAGCTATTATTTGTGCGTTTATTTCTTGTTTGTGTTTTGAGGGACCCATTCTTGTAGGTATCTAAAACCAAACGTACTTCGTCATATGAAATGGCCATCTTCTGAATTGTGAGATTAAATAAGTTTCCTAAATCTTCGCAGGATTTCATTTGTTCATTTTTTTCATTGACTGCATCAATAAGCAGTACGTTATGCGACCCTATCTCGGAATAGTTCATCTCAGAGTTTCCGTATAGCTTCCTTTTTGCAAGTGAATTAATTTCCTACGCAGTGGCAACGTTTAGGGTTAATAAATCATTTTCAAGCTTAGAAATGGTTAGTTTTTCAATATGAGGCACAATTTTGGCTTTGTCCGTTGGTAAGATTAACAATCCATCTCCCGAAAAAAGCCCTCTTAGAATGGCACCAAACTCATACTTGCCAATACATTCCTTTAAATCTAGCTCCGGACGTGTTATCGCCACGACTATGAACCGCTGTAATAGATTTCTCTCTTCCGTAATTTTTACGACCATTTCGCCTATTTTTTAAATTATTTTGGCACTGTTTGACTTGTTTCATGGGATCCCAAATAGATAATTTACCTCCATTCATGCGTTCGGATACAAAATTGTCGAAAGCTCATTGGCCAGCTTTGTCCCTTTTACTGATGTCATTTGCCGTGGACTCATCCAGCACTTTATGACTTAAAATGTTATGAAGGTCATCAGTTTGACTAGTCATAACATTTCTAATTTTAATAGAGTTTTCTTCGAGTCTCTTCGATTTATTTCCACTTAATTCGTGGTGTTTCTTCGATTTCTGACTAGAGTCTACGCCAAAGACTTTTCGAAATCAATAACCATTTCAGCAAGAATAGGGAAAATTGTAAAAAACCTTTGAAGGGATTCACGATATTGTGTTAGTCCTGTAATTCCCCCGTTAAACTTTAAGTGACGATTTTCGTGCTCGATACTTACTACTTCTTTGCAAAACTGCGTAATAAGCTTTGCCTCTTGGAAATTGTTAAAATAGCCTTCGAACTTCCATTTTATTTGATTTGTTCCCTCTCTTCTTAAAATTTGGGTGGTTTCCTTTAAGGTTTTCAGATCGTTTTCCAAAACCTTTCCTCTATGGTAATCTGTCATTGAAGCTTGAACTGATTTGGTAGAACAGATGGATTCGGGTTGATTTACCACGTCCGATTTTTTGAAATGTACATCTTTAATTTCTTCAAGTATAAGGTTTTATAAGTGGGGTTTATAGTAACGATCTTTCACGATTTCAAAGCCATTTTTCTCTAGAATATTCTTACACGTAGTTTGAATGTCGTTCATGTTTAAAATTAAATTCGAGTAAAGCTCTCGAGATACAGTTTCAATGATTGCGGTGTCCGCCACATTTTTCATAAAATCACATTCATTGCACAAGCATTCATTGTATGTTTGACCGTTATTGAAGGTTAAACAGGAAAGGATATATTTCATACCATAAGCCACGGCAGCTAGGGGATCTTCTGACAAGACAAGGGCACTTACTTGTTAGATAAATTCTCACTTTGTCATTTTGCGTTTTCAGGGTTATTTCCTTTAGCTGGGCTCCCATGTTGGCAGATGTAACTCCGTGAGTTGGTTCAGTTTCTAATTTTTGACAAAACACGCTTTTAAATATCCGTTGTCGTTTGCCGTTTCAAGAGGAACTACCGTTTGACCGCTTCCCTAAATTTATAAAAGTTACGTTTGATTTCTTCATAACTAGAATTCAACTAACCTAGGAGATCTTACCTATTTGGGAATAATTAGCTCTATTATTTCCCAGTTTTCCTTTTTCATGGTTTCTTTTAAAGCGTTCAAATTTGATAACATAAACTATGGTACACAGTCGTATGTAGATTATCAGGATCACTTTCACGAGATCTATCAATTAACGTCTTATACTTGTTATTTCCATACTTATAATACGAATTAGAATACTGTATAATTTTGGCTATTGAATCTTTTTTTCGCGAAAATTAAATCGGCTTTATTAGCTTTCTGACAAATAAAACATTCTTCAAGTGTTCTATTTTTACCGGTGTCCAAAATAGATGCGTTTTGTTTCTTTTTGCTAGCGCACGTAATGTTACTTAACGGCGCGCGCGACTCTAAACTTACTAGGGTGACGCGTTTATAAGTAATCGGTGGTGGTACCCTAAATAATTTCTAGAAACGTTATTAGTAGGCATAAAGTGTAATGTCATATGTTTTTGAGAGCCCCGAAAACCATTATAAGTAAATATTACAAGCATTTATTTTCACAAAATATATATCATTGTTACCACCGGCCACGAATGAGATTTAAGAAAAGGGGGAATGAGATTTAAGAAAAGGAGGAATTAGAGGTATGACGCGCCCCTCCTAAACGACACCACTGTTCGATTTTCAAAAATTACCATATATGCGTCACACTCGTTCTAAACAAATTCCATTTAGAAAAAGGTTTTTAGTTAATTAGTTGCTTTAAAATAAATTAAAAACCTTTTCCGAAAAGTGAACTTTCATCCCCCATTTTCACCCCCTTAAACGGACCTGCCAAAGTGTAAACATTGGTTTTATTTTTTTGTTAATGACTCTTATATAATAATCTAGAGTTAAATTTCTTTTTACAGAGCATAAAAGTGGAACCCTTATTTTTGGCAACAACGCCTGCACTAATGTGTTACAACGTTGAGCTAACTAACCCTTTCTGAAGAATATTTTCACAAGGCCTTATTAACCTTTTCACTAGATTGTGATAGTTTGAGATCTTTTGGTTCATTTGATTATTGTAGATTTTTAGTAAGTGCATTTATTAGCTATTGAGGTTGATTGTCTGTTCATTTTCGTTTACACACTTTAAGCTTCAAACAACGTTCGTCTCTATTTGAGTTTGACGCTGGCAATATCAAGCCACCATTGACGTTTGCCCAAATCAACTCCGATTAACTTTTTATATTTCTTGGAAAATTTCACTACTTTTGAACGAGATACTGAAAGAAATATATGATTTTCAACCACAAAAGGAATTTAACTTCCACGTTTTAAATACATTTTTAATAAAAAATTTATTTCCATAATATTATAGATTTACAAGCATAATTTAAGTAACAGGGGTATAAAATATCTATCGCTTGCCAAAAAACTCCTGCTTGACGCCAAAAAACCTTGCCGTTCGAAAGTACCAAGAAAAAAACGAAGCAAGGACAAACGCCGCGCCGTGCCGTAGGGAAACGCACGACGCCGAGATAACCTCAGGTTAAAAACCTAAGAAGCTAAAACACCTTATCAAAACTAGCTAAGCACAAGCTTATCGTTCTGGAAACAGTTCCGAAGTTAAATAGTTTCTAACCTATGCCGAGTATATATGTGGACCAATTCGTCTTACGCATCTTACGATGACGCAGTTGGAAACATCCAGGTTGGTGAAAGTGCGATTGAAATGATCGGTTAAGTGGAACATGTACTTAGCTGGGGTCTTTCTTAGATTGTTGCGGTTCACTACGAAACTATCACAGAACCAATAGTAATAAAAACGCATTATTAAATAAGCTTTTTTCGGACAAAAGGTCTTTAAAGGTGGTTTTAATTAAAATGCGTGTTCAGAGCTATTAATTCTGGTTATTTATATTCAAGCACGTTCTCGAGCTAGCTATATTTTCTCCATACAAACGGTTTAGTTATAATAAAGTTTCAACAAAACAAATGAATTGTCATAGCAACCAATCGCTTGCGATAAGAGCAAGAAACCGTAAAGTTCATTCGTCAATTTGGAAATTTGTTCTCTACAGGGCTCTTCCGTCTCCCCACCATTTAATTAACATTCACGTTAGTTGCGAGTCACAGTCGTATACTTTTCACGATATTTTTTGCAAACCAAAAGGACATGTTACAAGGTGAATTTACATTTTACCAGAAGCCTTTAATAAGAAAAGCCTCTAACTCCCTAGTGAGTGCTATATTTAGTCTTTGTAGCGAAAAAGTAGTTTGCTTTCCAAAATGATAGTTGGCAAACCGAAAACGTAGGTATACATCATCCTTGGTTTAAAACTTAAAACGCGAAAGGCGGGCAAGGCTTAAGTATTTCAAAGCGTATTGAGAAAATATACGAAGATATCGCCTTCAGATTCACGATTATTGTTCATTAGTGTGTATACTTATGATAGCAAATATTAGTTTTAACAATTATTACCTTTTTAATTTAGAAATTACCACGTTCAATCAAAACGAGGCGATCAGTCTCTCAAAGTTTCAAATCACCAGCAAAATCCTACGGGAATTACACGAGCTAAAATGTAAAGAATCGTCTTTATTTTTCAAATATTTTCTCCGCTGCTGCATGCGTCTGAAATTTTGTACATCTGATTTCAGATTTCAAGTTATTTCCATATTAAATTGATTAAAGTTATTAAAGCTACTAAATTTACGTGATTTCAAGTGATTTCACTGCTGATTTGTACACCTGAAGTCCCTCGGTATGAAGATATCGAGAGGACTATATTTTCTGGCCACATATCGCCCTAAAAAATCTGTATGCCTCCAAATACCTCTAGTTCGAAAACGAGATGTTTCACGATTTTGGGCGAGTTATAGGCTTCTGATATAACGCATAAAAGCTTAAAATCGCGAAACTTTATTGAATGACCTCTGTATTAAAGGCCGTTTCGTTGGACTTCTGTGACTTTTCCATTCATAATTTTTTCTTGTTATTTCATTAATTTAATATCTGTCCAATTACATTAATATCACATCAGTTCCATGTAATAATACTTTTGTTCAAAAATTTCCATTTGATGTGTAACTTGTAAAATTATAAAAATGTTTCAACTCTCTCTCTCTCGCTCTCTTCCTTTATCATTGCCTTGTCATACTAAATCAAGGAAATCAGTATTAGGCAATTTCGTTTTGTCAACCATACATTCCGTTCGACAATAGTACCTGATTATTTCTTAGAAATAAAGTAAGATAAGTCTTAACGTGGAGGCATCCGTAAAGGTTACTGTAGTGCTGCGTATTAAATTAATTTAATTATTTTTTATTTTATTTTATTTTTTATTTATTTAAATTTTTTTGTGTTCTGCAATCTAATTTATTTGTTTGTATTGTCCCGGTAACCACCACGTATAGGCTTTGCCTCTGTGGTTGCCTGCAAAGTTTTTTTTGCGAAATAAATATTATTATTATTATTATTTTTTTTAAATACTTTCAAATATTACTCAGGTCTGAATGAATTTAAACACAATGTGGTTTAAGAAAATGAAAACAGAGCTGTTCTGATCTCTTAAACAAAAGTTATAGAAAAACGAAAAGTTAACGCGTAATGAAAGCTTCGTTAATAAAATGTTACAAACGTTTTTCATACTTCCAAATTATTATTTCGATTTCGCACGATGTGCAGTTTTTTTAAGAAAATAGAGTTCATGCTATTAAAAACGTAATGGAAGACACTGAAGTCAAAACACTTTCAGCACGTTTGTTATATGGATGAACTAATTTTTGTCATGGTAATAATGAAAATGTATTTATTTTGAATGTTTTTATTGTTTTACGTTTCGCTCATTTCATAAAACAAGTTAAAAAAATAAATTAGAAACAAAAAAAAAATATTATATAAATAAATGTATGACGAAATCAAAATTAAATTTTAGTACATTTATACTAAGCTGCTGTTATGCGTTAAATAAATTACAAATGAAATACAGTTAATCTAAACTTACAAAGCAAACGGGTCAATGTAATATAGAACTTACTTACTCACAAAATATTACATATATATTAATATAAAATAAAGCCATATTGGTATGACTATATCTTTAAAACGTGGTTACATTTCTAAATGCGCTGTTTAAAGGGAATTTAATTATATCCTCAATAAATCTATTCTAAACTACCATTCTGCCAAAAAATATGTTTGTAAATAGCCTGAAAATAAAATCTTTAATACAAATATGAATCACTTTGAAGGTTATTGTAAGCGTTAATAAAACTTAAATACGTTTTTGTAAAGCCTTCGTGTGTAAGCCAAAAAATCTAAAACAAAAAAATTATTTTTCTAAACTCTTAATAATCCTATTTAATAGCTGTGCATTCTTTGGCGTAGTGCAATGATACACTTTTAGATATATATCTACTTTTTCTTTAATAGAATTAAAAAACGTGACAACTTAGATAAGATAATTAAAAATGGTAAAGTAGTATTTGTCAAAGACACTCCTAAAAAGATCGCTACTACTTTTAACGAGTATTTTTCTATGGTAGGTCCTTCCCTAGCTTTGAATGTAATCATAAGACATATGACTCAAATGTTGATAATTATATTAATAGTATTCAGGCTTCTGTTCCAAAGGTCCCGACGATATTGATGTTAAAACAATCAAATCTTTAAATCTAAATCTAAATCTTTACTTCTAAATCTTTAAAGAATTATATTTCTATTCCACTTGCGCATATTTTAATCGCTCTTTAGTATCTGGTACTTTTCCAGATATTTTCAAGAATATAATTATAGTCCCCATATTTAAATCTGGTAATAAGTACGATATCGAAAATTACAGGCTAATTTCATTACTAAGAAACATTTCTAAATTGTTGGAAAAAAATAATGAAAAAACAGTTTCTTTTTCTCGAAGAATCAATATGGTTTTAGAAATAACTTAGGTACCGGTGATGCCATTTTAAATGTTACCAAAGGGTTGTTAAACTCTGTTTATAAGAAAAAGAAAATAAAAGGGATATTCCTTAATCTCAAAAAAGGATTTGACACTGTCTCACACTCTATATTGTTAAAGAAACTAGAAATAATTGGTGTCAGGGGTATTGCTCTTAATTGGTTCAAACGTTATTAAAATAATTTCGAGATGGTAGTAAGGATTTCCCAGACCTATAGTGATCCAAAATTACTTAATTATGGTATTCCTCAAAGGAACGGTCATTGGCCCTTTATTACTTCTAATCTACATGAATGATCTATGTAATAAACAAATTAGTTGTAAAATAGTATCTTTTGCCGACGATACAATTATTTTATGCGAGGGTTATTCTTGGTTGGAAGCCTTTAAAAAAGCTCAAAGCGATATATGTATATTCTACAAATTATAAAATACTTATTTACTCACTTTAAATATTAAAAAGACAAAATATATATGCTTCTCTGTAAGAGACCTTAAAAACTTTAACTTAAAAATTCAAATTCACGAAAATATAATTGTTCACTATGTTCTGACAAGTGTCTAAAACTAGAAAGGGTGAATAAGATCAAATACCTGGGAATATTTATTGATAGCACCCTAAACTGGAAAATTAACATAACTTACAAAATCAAAAGATGTCGAATTATATTGCATAAATTTTATATTATCTGAAATTTTGTTTCAAAGTTATGGCTAACGATTGTGTATATTCAATCTGAATTGTGCTACGGTATTCTGGGAGGGGGGTACTTATAATTATTTTCTTCATCCACTTGAAATTATGCAAAGAAAAATTATGCTTGTCTCTTTACGGGCGCATTTCCTTGAAAGCCGTAGCATATTAAATAATACCTTTCGTGTTTTACTGTAAGGCAATTATATGTTAAGGAAATTCTATTATATGCCTTTAAAATAATAAATTATATTTTATACGAAAATATACATTGTACGCGCAATATTGAATCTGGAAATGTTGTTGTTAACAGATGCTTTAAAAGTATTGGTCAAAAACACGCCACCTATTTAGGACCAAAATTATTTAATTTTCTGGATGTAGAGATTAAGTTAATCCAACATTTTCTAATTATAAAGAAGAAAATAATTAGCTGTTTAATTAATTTGGAGATTGACCAATTATATAAAATGTTAGACTTTTAATCTGTTGTTGGTAAATATTGTAACTTTGGTAATATTGTATTTAGGTTTTCCACGGTTTTAACTATCTGCTCACCTCGAGATCCATGTTTCCTTTTATTATGGGCTAATAGGCAAAAGTATTTATTAATAATTGTATATTTATGTTCCCAGCCACGCACAAGCAATTTTGCTTATGTGGCAACGGGAAGATCCAATATTTTCTTGTAATACTTCAGTTATCAATAAATTAAATTAAAAAATTCCATTGTAGGTGATCTAAGAAATATTTTTATTGTTCGTTCTAGTTGTTTCAATTTTAGTGTATTAAATACAATAAATATTTATTAAAATAAATTACCAAATACATTTCAAGTTACTTTAATTGATTTCTATATTTTTCCATCAAGTAAAACATTTATACCACTGAACTATATCGTATTGGTAGGCTATAGTTAGAGCGAAAATATGCCAAGTGTATATCTCCGAACCCAGATATAAAATGTTGAAATGTTAGTTTTACTAGCTGAGGGCCTGCCCTACAGGCGGCAAATACAACGTTTCCAATCCTCCCAGTTAGGCACCCCTCGCACTTTTTCTCATGCCAGAATTACTGGGGTACCCTTTTTCCCTCGCGAAAATAACTGAAAAACTCGCCTTTATCTCTCGTCCCAAACCCCGACGTAAGGCAACCCTCCACCTTTTTCCCATGCGATAATTACCGTGTAACCCTTTTTCCCACCAAAATTAGTCAAAACTCTCCTTTATCCCTCTTCCAAACCCCCTACTAAGGCACCCCTCCCCCTTTTCCCTGTGCCAGAATTACCGGGATACCCTTTTCCCCCGCCAAATCAACAAAAAACTCGACTTTCTCTCTCGTCGCAAACCCCCTGTTCCCCAAAAAAATTACTCAAAAACTCGCCTTTCTCTCTCTTCCAAACCCCCCAGCAAGGCACCCTCCCTTTTTTCCTTTGCTATTTTTACCGTGGTACCCTTTTCCCACGCAAAAATAACAAAAAACACGCCTTTCTCTCTCTTCCAAATCCCTTAGTAAGGCACCCCTCCCCCTTTCCCTATGAAATAATTACCGTGGTACCCAGTTTCCCCAAAACTTACCCAAAAACTCGCCTTAATCTCTCTTCTAATTCTCCGGGAAGGCGCCCCTCCCCCTTTTCCCATGCCAGAATTACCGGGGTACCCTTTTTCCCAGTAAAAATAACAAAAAACTCGCCTTTCTCTATCGTCGCAAACTCCCCTGTAAACCCCTGTACCGAATGGCAGATATGCTCCCCCCTCATATAGAACAGAAACAAATACGCTCGTCTCTGACACCTGATTCCCCTCTGCCCCGCGCTGTTTATAGTCGAACCACCTCAGTACGGTTTCCCTCTATTCCGCGGAAGCATAAAAGAGGCGGGGGGGAGGGGGAACGTTGCTGGTGCCTCGCTATCTCTCTAGCTAGGAAGCCTTAAGGCTAATCGAACCAACACCAGTAACAAATCGAAAGGCAGTCCCGGTTTCTCTCTGTCATGGCTGCCTTTGGGTATAGTTGAGCCACTAACAAAGCGAAGGCAACAGCTTCTCTCCATCCCACGCTGTCTTTCTCTTCGTCGCCCCGCCTTTGGCTTCATGACAGACTAAACATTCCAGAAAGCTCGAAGGTACGAACGACCGACGAACGAAGCCCTCCTTATAATATAGATACGGTGAAAAGCGCGTAGGGAGAGATTAACCTTTTAACACAAAAGTGTGAAATCCGATCCGAGACTCCAAAAACATACTCAATAACCTAGTATAGAGGCGAAGGTTAATATGAACTATAATTTTTTATTGTTAAAATGCCATAAGTAAGTACGAATTAAACACTTTTTCCGCATGCTAGTACATTGAATATAGTTGGCTTGTGTTGCTAATGGTCTCATTAAATAGTGACCTATTAAAAAATGTTTCAAGTCTACTGGTTTAGTCTACAACACATGTTCTTATTGTTTTTTGGACGGGTAAGAGGCTCGAGTTTGCAAAAATGATATTCACATTTCGTATCTTAAACCATGCTATGCTACGGCGTACTTCACCTAAACAGATTATGCCTATATGCATCTTATGTATGGAATCGCTCAGGGAAATGCCGTGGAAGCGCGGCGCTTATCAGAAGCACTTTCTCAAAGATAACTTCCAATTTGATAAAAGTTTACGGCGGCTGACAGACGCTTAACAGAAACTGGAAAAGTACAAGCTACGGGAGCTGCTACTGCACAAGGAGACGTCCCAGAAAACATGGAGACAAGGCAAGTATAGGACGTCAATTTCGAGTCAACCATGTACTTGTCTGGGGTATCCTTCGTGGACACCAGTACGAGGTTAATTTTTCCCGTGACGGAATCTTCAGTTTACATTAACGTCATGAGTGAAATATTGGCACAAGACTGAGGACCGCCACATTGACCACCTACGACAACGCGTTATTGATTGCTGTGAAACTATTCGTGATCGAAATGGGTCTAGATGACGCAACGGATCCGAAAGGGTCTAATTACCTCAAGCATCTGCTTAAGTTTCTAACTTGCTAGCTTCTACAGTGCATTAAATTTGATCTCCGACGTCTAGTAGGGGGCGCAACCATACTTTTCGTATCATGCCTCGAGTATTTGAACGGGCTCAAGAATGATTTTCGTTTGCTCCAAGTGATCGTTTGGTTTATTTTTTGTATTTAAATTAAATTTTAACTTCTGGCATTTGAAGACAAAAAAAAATGTTATTTCAATTGATGTGGTCACTATGAATCACCTTGTTAATTTCTACACGTGGAATACGTTTTTAAATTAATAACGAACTTTTAATACAAGGGACCATGTTCTTATCTCTTCTGATTAGAAACCTGATGCTAAGTGAAATGAAACAATTGGATCCAAGGAATAATAGAAACTTCACATTTACGGGTTTTGCGACGTTTTGGAGGCCGATTTTTGACCACCAATTACTCGCATACGGTTCAATTTAGGAAAATATTTCTTGGGCCTTTTTTCACTCCTTGTTACCCAAATAACACGCCTGTTAATATGTTGCAGACTTCTTTGATTATTCCACATACTTTTGTCAATTTTTTAAAATGAAATGTAAATGCCACGTTAAATTTGAGTCTTACCAAATCCCCAAATATTTATAACTATCAACTCTTTGTAATGGGTGATTGTTTATATTATCTTAGTTGCCGAAATGTTGAATTTGTTTCTTCATTGTCAAAGATCATAAATTCGCTTATGTCTAAGTTTAATTTCAAGCCTATACTAATTAACTAGTCATGAATTTAAGTAGGGTATGAATTAGAAAGTTGAACCAGGGTGTTTAAACATTTTCCTCCAATTAGAAGGAGGGTATCATCCGCATATAAATACACTAGACCAGGTGGGACTAATTTTCTAATATCGTTTATATCGAGATTAAAAATCGAAGGAGAAATATTCGAGCCCTGTGGTTCCTCCGAGCCAACGACCTTAGGGAGAGAGATGGCATTGTTTACGCGAGTATAGCAATGGCGATTGGAGAGATAGCAAAAATTATCCAGTTTTCGGCGTTACCCAATGGATATAATTAAGATATGAGACGTTTATGGGGAACACTGTCGAATGCCTTTCTAAGGTCAATCCGATTTCCCCCATATCCATATTGTCGACCCCCGGTATGTATTTTTACTGTACGGGGGTATATAAATTTATCAGTTAATGTCAATATTGTCGACAAGTCTCTTGTAAATTAACGCCAGTGCATCGTTACTACCGGTACCTGGACGGATTACGAATTGGAAATTCGATAGAAGACAGTGTTTTATAGTAAATTACTTTAGCCGAAGATGAAAGGATTTATCGAATATTTTGGCAACAAAAGACTATAAGGAAATGGGTCGATAGTTCGAGGGGTCATTAACATCGTCTTTCTTGAAAATGGGGATAATAATGGTTTGTTTAAGATTATTTCCCAAGTAAAACGTACAGAATAATGAAATGCATGCACAAGAAGAAATAGCAATTTGTCAATGGCGTATTCTAAAGGACACGTCAAATCCAGGAACGGAACTGGTAGTCAGCTTACTCGCGATGTCATTAATTTCGGGTTCGGAAACTGTAAACAGGGACCTAGTGTATGGATTAAGAGCGCGGAACCCTAAGCCCGGGTCAGTAGCTGACGGAGCCCCAACAGAGGTAAAATTATGGTTTAGCGAGTTTGCATTGATATTAATATTCATATTTTTTTGAATTTGCGACCTAACAAGTCATTTAGAATATTCCACTTTAAATTAGGAGAGTTGGCGTCTTAAATCCCAACATGTGGCACTGGGTAAACACTCGGAACTACTCCTTCTGCGTTGAGTTTGCAAGCTCTCTCCCCTCTGTTTAAAGGGGTTTTCCCCGAGTTCTTCGGTTTCATCTTTCCATAAAAATTTGTCGAGGTTAACGGTAATAGGTATTGTAGGGAGCTCTGGGCTCGCGTGGTATGAAGGGCTTTCCACCACCCTTCTACGCATTGTAACTCGGCCACTTATTTAAGGGCAATAAAATTAGCTAGATTACTTTTGTATTAGCTAGCTGATTATTATATACCATTTTGTTACGTTGAATCTATTTTTTTGGAAGACAATATTTACGAATTTATATGTCATTAAAAGTTAATATAAATCTAACGTACGAAAGTATGGTGGTTGCGTTCCTCCCTTGCCCAGATACGAACGTAAAATTCGTAGTTCGTAAATCTGTGGGATATGAATTATTTTCTAAAGTTATCGACCACTCGGTAAATAGTAGTCGCATAAGAACTTTTAATAGGCCTTACAATGAAACATGTTCAGCACTCGCCAAGGAGTATTAACATTCCGCGCTTGGACTAACAGATTCGTTTTTGTATAGTCTTTGTCACTTGTGGTCGCTTGGTGCCTGAAATAAGGAAATATTTTTAACGCTGTAAACGTTAGGCCTACGTTTGGAATTCGGTATCATAGATACATGTATAGATAATAAGTCGGGATTTCATTATTCTAAAATGCTAAAAAAGTTACGTGGGTTAAAGGAAACAGTTGTTGCATTCCGGATTGTGAAAGTAATACGTTGAGTTCTAATGGGATCAGTTTTTCTCGTTTTGAATTTTCATTCAATATATTCGGAGATTTGAGCATTAACTGTACTTTTGCTGGTTTTGGGGTTTTATTACCGTCTAGTGGCTCCATATCTTCTCTATTTAACTGAAAACTAAAAAACTATTAAGCTATTTACATTTATTTATTTCATTTAATTAAAATTTTAACTAACCCAACGTTAAATATCTTAACGAAGGACCACAGAGAACAGTAACGCCGCTAACGCGTGTGCCGAGGCTTACAGTTTAAAGCGAAATCTTGGATTGAAGTTGGCGGTTTCAAAGAGGGTTGGCTGTACAACTACCCGATAAAATCTGGAAGCCGTGTAACAGAAATTAAATCACCTACTTCTGGTTTGACGCGGCGGGCGGGATGGAAGGGGGACGTAACTTTTATTGAAAGACCTATTGATCCAGAGATTTCAATAAGGATTAACATTGCTCTGCATGACCAAAAATAAATCAGTATCTCTTCAAATATTTTTCCGATTTCTTGTTGCAATTGCTGAAAAAAAAATAGGTGGACACAAAGGTTGTGAGAGGGATACGTAATCTTCAAATCTTAATAAATTAATCTAAGAAAATGCATCCGCAACGAAAGCCTCGGGTTTCGTGATTTATCAACGATTTCATCCGCCTTCACTTAGATGTAACTGTGACTTCGAGGCCAGTGGGGTTCGTTCCCCGAAATTCACGAGTTAAACTAGGTGTTTTTTTAAGATAATCAGTTTACGTGAATTCATTCTTGCAAATTATTTCTTGAATATTGGATATTAAAATTTGGAATAACTTTTGACATTTCTATACTGCACTCTGTAAATGGTTAATTTTATTTGTTGCTTATTTATCGACTTAAGAAACTGCAAAATCTAGCACATTCAAAAAAATTATTCCGGCTGGATAGAGCACCAGCTTGACGTTGCAACTAGGAAAACGTGGGTGGCAAAGTGGTTAGCGCTTACCCCGCGTCAAACTCCGATTTGCAATCAATCATTACTTGTGGCGAAAGTTCTCTCTGCAATGTTTAAAAGTAGTTGTCTAAAGAGTTCCTTAGTTTCCCTTTTCAGTAAAAGGTCTTCTGGTTAATTTTAAAAATGAGTGTAGAGAGCTATTTTCTTGCCACCACTCTCCTACGCAATATAACCTTCGGTAGTGTATAAGATATAAACTTAATTGAATATTAATGTTATTGTTTATATGTGAACTTTTAAGAACTCCAATCGTTTGAAGAATGTTTAAAAAATTCAATTCAAGAAAAATTCTATCTTGGTAAATTTTAGAAACTGAATAAAAATTGCGTTTCAAACATTCGGTTTTTATAACAGAGAACAAATCGCTACAATAAAATCCTTTAAGTTTCTGTGTTATAAAAACATGCTAAAAGTAAATAAATAAATATTAACCTTGCTAAGTGGTCGCTTTTCTCGAAACATAATTTACGTGTGAATCCATACATTTCCGTAACATTTTTACCTTACCATAAAAAAATAATTAAAAAGAACCACCTATATGGACGGCATTGCGAAGAGTGGCAAATACGAGAGTAGGAAGAATACTCCATAATGAAAAAAACCAGTCATCTCCTACTTTGTCGCCTACCCTCGAGCAAGTATAATTAACTACCAGTCTACCAATAAAAATTAAATTAAAACACGTTCATTTTGAGCAGTCATACAAACATTACAATTAAGATCGGTATCTTTTTAAATAACTTGTGAACAGAGGCCACCAACTTCTTATTTTTCATGACAAATTGAATTATTCCTACCAAACCAATTTCATTTAGCGTTTTCGAGTAAGCTCTACAACTTGTTTATTGACAGTTTCCGTCTACCACAAAGCGTTAAAAATATAAAAATTCCAAAACCGTGAAAAATGTCTCGACTTTTCTGATATTTACAAATAACAACGACTTTCCCCGATAGCGTACATCCTAAAAAATTCACATTTCTAGGAAATATAGGTTTGAACAAAATGCCTGGGGCGATCAAATTAAAACACCCTTTTTATAAATTTGGTCTATAGAGTTTGGGTTTTTTATTGAAAGGCTCTGTCTTTTCTGTAACATTTTGATATATTCTCTAAAACCCCGTAGGCACTTAATAGTTTCTAAAAGATTGGATAGAAATTTTAAAGAAACTGTTTGTTCCGGGACGTTCAAAATCTACAAGCACTGTGTCAGCCACCAACGAGTACAGACTTCGCAAATTAAGATTCAGCGTACCTGAAGACTGATTCACCACATGCTTTCTCAGTTATAGCAGCCGTTGACTTAATTCTGGTGGACTGTCTCTTTTTAATGGCGAGCAGAGGACGACTTTCAGAGTGCATTAAATATTATTTTATAGGGAAAGCTCAAATTGAACGAGGAAATTAATACGTTGCGTGTCCAGTTTTGAAAACAAAACGTTCGGAGGTATTAGAAATTGTCACGAAGAGGCGTTGCACAAATAAAGTTCCATTCAAGAAAGATCCTACCAGATATGCGGAAATAAATACACAGATACCAGATAATATTGTTAAGACAAAACACATCAGCCGATTACTCAAAAGAAAGCCGAAGACCAGCTTAAAAAGTGCGAAAAAACCGGTCTTAGAATAACTATATGTAACTGGCAAAAGCGTTTAAGCGAAAGTAACCCTAACACGTGGCCGAGAACAATAGTAAAATAAAGAAAATAACCAGGTTGTTGTTCTTCGAAGGCTGTATGAAGTAACTAATTCAATTTCGTTTCTGGTTGGTAAAATCAGTTTAGTGTATAATATACTGGCAGAAAGCCGGGTTCATCATTAATCGTTTTCATTTGTTTCCCCGGAGCATCTCGATAGCTCCATATCTATACTTTGCCTAAAATAATATTACCTCTCTGGAAAGTAGAGAATCATGATTCTTTTGGCGATAAGGAAAAATGACAAAGGTTGTTTGACAGTAAACAATTCATATAAGACCACTCTTTATTGACACAGAAAATACACATTACATATAAAGCTAACGTTCAGCAGAGTAAAGTTCGTTAGAATGTGGTACGGGGGCCAAACGGCTAATAAACTTTCAACATTATTAAATTAATAATCTTTAAATACACTAATAAGTGGTTTTAAATACTTAAATTTAAAAATTGGTGAAAGAATTACGATGAGCGGCGGTTGGGATAACTGGTCAGAGATATAACTTAATTTTCGCGGGGAGGAGGGAGCTATTCTTTACCAGGAAAAATAACAATGAGATCGCGGCTTGGGGACTTTTGGCGTTAAATTTTAGCTTTTAAATAGTCGGAATTAAGCTGTTAGTTCTTTTAACAAAATATTTAACTTTTTAATAATTTGCATGGCTAAATAGTTACATTTAAGTTACATACAAGTTTAAATTAGAAGAGAAAAAAGCATTTGATGAAGTTATGCAAGCTTAGCTTAATTTCGTAGATTTTATCAATTTAATAAATTTTACACGAATTAAGTATCAAATTAAAAATAAATACTACTGCGGAAATGCCACAGAAAATAAGATATAGAAAAAATAACCCTTTGGTGTCCTTCAACGTATCGATCGTGGGTGAAAAGTCTTCCGCTGGCTCTTCCCAAGAATGCTTTTTCATTTGATAATTGTAATTTGTGTTTTCGTAATCGAAAGGTTTACTTTCAAAAATGTCCATTAACCTGAAAGTATGAAACATATTAAAATCAAATATTAAAACATGTTTCGCAATACTTAATTATTTTATAATTTAAGTTGTCCCATTAACGCAATTGTTAAAATCTTGAAATATTTTTTTCAATTCTCCATGAAGCTGATAAAAAGATTAAAAGCTTAAGTCCCTTATAGAATGACTTCAACCATTGTCCAAAATTATAATCCATTGGAATCGAGACACACCAAATCTTAATTTCATTCTTTATAGGTGAAATCGGAATAAAAGAGAATTTCGTCCACTGTCACTTCCTTAAACCTTTATTTAAAATCGCACCAAAATCGGTGAAATTTTGGATACAATTTAAACTACATAAGTTTAGATTTACATTATTTTAATATCAGTTTTCATATAGGTTTCCACTTTTACAATTTTTAACTAGATCACTGCTTATTAAAACAATGATAATTGTTTTTTAAATAAAAATGAATTTTTCTTAATATCAGTTTACAATTTGTTATAGGATAGGAAAAAACAATCTTACCCTTTAATTATAAGCGCTGAACTCTTTTCAGAAGCATTTCTACTAATTAAGTAAGATAACGTTTGCGATTTCAGTGGTTTTGATTGATGAAGATGTAGTCTATCATTAAGGAGAGGAAAGACGTGCATTGTGACCAAATAGTTAATAATTTGGTTTGTAAACAGAATTATATTATGGCTATTGATGTTTTTGTAAAGATCTGGATTTAAAACGTCCAACAAATGAATTATTCCGTTTTCTTTCGTGGTTTTCTTTAAAAAGTTTTGGTATTGACGATTTTCCGTAGCCTTTAATTAAAGACAGAAATATAAATTTTTAAATAAAAATAAATTAAAATTAAATTAATATTAGTAGATTTTAAAATATTTCTTAAAAAACTGAGTTGGTACATTTTGGGATGTAACGTTTTTAGGAACGAACTGTTCCTAAATCGCTTCTGGGGGGCAATTCTGTAAAAAATTGACTGGGTATAGGGAATCAAGATAATCAAGATAGAATTCCATGTCGGAATCGACTTCGACAATTGGCATTGATTTATGCTTATTCGAAATGTTTACCGAATACCATTCGTAGAGATCTCGAAGTTCGAAATCTAGTTTTCGATCGAAAATTTTATTTCAAATATTTACAGAATAGGCCCCATGTTCATTCAATTTTTTAAAGCGTTACTTCAGAATCATCAAAACCCAAAAAAATATGGTTTTCCATTTTAATTTGTCTATTTGTTATTTCTCGAAGGTTTTCACCCGTGTATCAAAACATTATATCACAAATTTTGACGATTATTATTTTGGTCAAAATTAATTATAGATAGATTATTTTAAATAAAAACATAAAGGGTTTTATTTAAAACGTTTATATTAATTAATTTTATCGTGAATAATTCCAAGTTCGATAATGAGGGACCATCGAGCATCCACAAACTTAGGTAGAGCTTGTCTAATAATTATCAGTTAGGCTAAACAGAAAGCATTACCTTAGGCGCAAGCAGCCTAGCGTCTCTTAGTGCCTTATCCCAGTTGGCCGGGCTACAATGCGTAAGACGGTGGTGGCAAGCCCTTCATAGCCAACGAAACAATAGCTCCGTAAACTCACTATTGCTTAGACAAATTTTTATGGAAGGGGGGAAACTGAAGAACTGTGAGCAGTGAGCTGGAAACAGGGTTCGACTTTGATATACATTTTTATTCTTAGCTATAAATAGGAATTTTAGGAACTTCTACCTACCTAGCCAAAAACGTACACGCTTTTTAAAAGTGGTTTTCGCAAAAATCACTAGCTTCAGTTTTAGAAAATAATATCTCGCAATCATCCCGAAAAAATTTCCCGATAGTTTAAATTTGAATGTAGGGTCAACTCGCTTCAATGCAGTTCATTTAGTTAAAATATATTTATTCTTTTAAAAGCTTAAAAAAATAGTATCAACGTCAATATTATTCTGTATGGCTTTCTAATCTTGGAATGGTAATCAAAGCGAGGAATTTAAAGTTTCTTGAGATTTTCGTTTACAGCTTAATTATAGGCTGAACTTTATTAAAAAGTAGTGTATCTTTATTTCAGTTACACAAGTGGAATTTAATTTTTATCTTTGGAGTGTTAAAAAATTGTTGAAAACTCTTTAATATAAGTAGTTTTGTTAAGAAAAAATAATCTTATGCAATCACTTCACAGAGTAATTTTCTTCTCTTCACCTAACAGCGTGATATCACTTCCTACAGAAAAGTTCTTCATCTTTTAACAAAGATAAATATATAGCTGCGAAGTATTGAAAAAATTGCTTTGCTGATTAACAAATCTCAGATAATGATACTACAGAAACTTAAAATATATTTATTTCCCTTATATTATCACAGCTATATGATATCACTCGACCTTGGTGATTATGAAAACCAATTCGCCGCTAACCTAAAACAAGGATGCAAGTACCAGTTTAGGCCTAATCCCTGTAAAACAACAATTTTGGTCCCTAATGACCACATTATAACTTAAGACGGTTTATATTGGACAAATGTACCGACTATACCTTCCCTGCAATAAAATAATAAAATGTGATGTTCTCATTTCTGCCAAACATTTTCTTAATTTGAAAATTAGTTTATCCCATTTCTCACAATGTAGTTTGAACAATTCCAATTTCCCCAAAATGGGATGTATACCAACAAAGCATCGCGCGGCCGTTTATATATATATATACTGTATATATATATATATATTGGTTTGAAACTTTTAACGCTCATGACCATTTTCGAGTCAAAAATATTTTGTGAAAATGAAGAATTCTTAATATTATTTTTCGTTTGTGTTACAGTAGGATATATGATATTTAAATTAGTACCTTTTCAGTTGGTTCGATTTCATTAGGTATAATTCCATAGGGCCTAGTGGCGATTAAATAAACCGCCTGAGGGTGCATTAGCGTGCTGTTGTTTTAATATCAAACAGGTTTCAATTTCAAAATAACGAACATCTGACCGCAAGTTTGTTGTTGGGGTACGTTTAAACAGGATAAATTGTGTTATAATAAAGACTCAGTTGGAGCATTTTTTAAATCGTTAGGTTTCGGGTGAAATAGGATTTGGATAAATGGCGATTGGGAGAACAATTTTGGGTCAAATGGGGATTATCAATTGGATGTTTTTATCCCACTTCTTCGATTTCGCATGTTGTTTAAAAGCAGCTATTTATATAAAGTAAAGAATAAAATCAGACCTTTTGCTTAAGGTAGCGTAGCTCATCCGAGTTATCGAGAAGCTGAAAACGTTGCAATTCTCTTGAGTATTTTACAACATCTTCCAAATTATCAATTTTATTATATGGGGAAATTATTATCTTTTCAGTTAGTGAGGAACTTATCACGGTTGTTAAGATGACCAATGTCAGAAGCCAGGCGGTAATTACAACTCTTTGCGGCAATCTTTTTGTTTCCAAATTAAGTGCTATAATAGAAAAACTTTACATGTACAGTTAGCTTATATTTATCGATTTAATTTATTTAATATTACGATCTAAGCCCTTTCTTCCTTTTGCCTAAAGTTCTAGAAATATAATCACACCTTTGTAAGAAGTTACCAAAATCAATCAAATTAGCTACTGGTGTTTGTACTTATTAAACACCCAGATCAAATTCCATTGGGAACAATATGATAAGCGATTTTTTAACGTTGCTTACATAAGAATTTATCTGGACTGAACATCTATTGTTGTCTCACTCTCTGTGAAAAACAGTCACAAGTTTGAAGCATTATAGCATTGATATGAACTACGGAGAGCTTTTAAAAAATTTCGGTGATAAGCTTTAACAACAACAAAGCTATAACACGACAAACGCAATATCTGTTCGAATTGTTCCAACCATTACTGCAATGGGATATGATATTCTTTGATTATTTCCTAATTTCGGCTTCAGTCCAGGAAGTGAATAAAGTGTTTAGAAATTAAATATAATTCAAACGCCTTAATAATTTTTATCATGTAAGATAAACAATCATGTTTATTTAGGTTATTTTTATACAAAACACGTCTAAATCGTATGTGTTAGAAATTGAAACATGTTAATGCGTCATTAGACCTAGAAAATATAATCAGCTATAATCAGCTAGGCTAATACCCAAGGCACCACCTTAGGCCTAAGTCATCAAGTGACATTTAAAGCCTTTAATTCAGGTGGCCGGGTTACAATGCGTAGGAGGGTGGTGGCAAGCCCTGCAAGCCACGCGAGCCAACAGCTCCCTACACTAACTATTGTAGAGGTTAACGGTAATTACCGTTAACCTCTACAAGTTTTTATGGAAAGGGAAACCGAAGAGCTCGGGGGAAAACCCCTTAAACCAAAGGGGAGAGAACTTGCGAACTCAACGCAGAAGGAGTAGTTCCGAGTTATCAGCCAGTGCCACAAGCTGGGATCGAACTCAGC
This sequence comes from Leiobunum rupestre, assembly GCF_980474605.1. Taxonomy (NCBI): domain Eukaryota; kingdom Metazoa; phylum Arthropoda; class Arachnida; order Opiliones; family Sclerosomatidae; genus Leiobunum; species Leiobunum rupestre. The sequence goes on along the minus strand of NC_143385.1, from coordinate 22,021,346 downwards.
TCCTTTTGCTGCGAGGTGAAAGTGCTAACCACTCCGTCACCCCACCGTTCAAAATTGCTAATAGGTTCCTATGCAGCTACAGGTTTTTTTTAAAATTATATCCAGGGTGTCTGAAATGACAATTTTTGTTATTATTTATAACATGGGGACGCTTTACATTTCAATTTTCAGAAACATGGGAACGTATTATTACGTTTTTTCAAAAAAAAACATGTTGGCAGGAAAATGCTAGAAAAAAACCTTCAATTAGAAAATTGTAGAGAATTATCGAAGATATATACCATAAAGTTGGTTTCATTGAAAAATACCAATTTTTTACGGAGATACAATGTTATGAAAGAACAAGCTCGTCATAGGACGGAATAGCTTTATGATAGACTCGAAGTGTGGACGCTAATAATTTATTAAAATTTATTTTGAAGTAGAAATAGCATCCCTGATTTAGTTTGTACATTTTTGGATACTAGCGATTAGTCGATGTTAATGGTTAACTTTACTATTTCTGAATATATGGAAATGAATCTTATGTACAGAGTGGCTCAGGGGCATGTTTGAATAGGCACACTTTCCATAAACGTAAATACCACCCGTACAATCGTTGACATACCTTGCATTTTTGCAGGACAATTTAATGGATCTACTCGAAGACGTTCTGTTAGCAATGAGACAGAGGATTTGGTTTAGGCATTTCCACATTTCAGTCGCGAAGGTTTGTGGCCAGTTCAATAACCCGTTTAAAATCCTTGCGATTTTTTGTGGAGAGGGTTATCTTAAGGACAAAGTTTACAGAAGTGAAGTTCGTACTGTAAACTTATTACGAAAACGCGTAATAAAGGGTTGCTACACTATCAGAAACGTGCCAGGCATTTTGAAAGTGGTTCTCGAATCTTTAGTAAGTCGTGCTGGTTCCCGTCTCAGAACTTACAGTTATGATTTTAAACATTTCCAATGATTATTGAATAATATAATATAACTTGTAAATAGGTACATAAGGTGCGGCTGCAAATAGCCCTTTGTAAAGCATATTACGAATATCTTTCAAGCCTTGATGATTTTAATCAAAAGGTCTGTTCCTTCCATAACCCTTTAAAATACTTACGTTGACCAAGAGTTGTACGAAAGAGCCCAGTTAATAAGTTGCAAACTAAGGATAGCTCCATTCCTTTTCTTAAGCACGGTTTTTGAATATACAATCGACTTGATAGGTATAAAGTTAACGATATTAACACCACCGAAAATGAAAGAGCCAGCAAAACCTTAAAAATAGTTTTGCGCGAATAATGTAAAATATTAAGCCAAAATAAAAAAACTATCGTGCAACGTAAAATCATAAATAAATAATTTTACTTCTTTACTGATCACGATACTGTTAAGAAACAACGCATTATGACTTCTTTCCGGTGATCCAGAAAGAATGACCGACTCTCCGAAAACGCTGACCGTTGCGTGCGAATAAAATCGTTTAATTCCATCTCCTACCACATACGAATATGGTATAAAGACGAAATCGACGCCCTGAAAGATATTTCAAAAACCACTTCTCTTTAAAATTTCTTAAAGATCAGGGAAAAGGTTAAATAACGGCCTACGTTATATACTAAGCAAAGAAGGCTTTGGCAAGTTCACAATTTAGTATATTATTAAAAGTCTAAAAGAGTTATATTTAGCGATGTATATTTTACTGATCTCAGATGTATTTTCAATGCACATAAGTGGTTTTCGTACACTGTTATACCTATTTCAAACGGAATTGGTGTCAATCATTTTTTTGGGAGAAATTCTATCTTTTGGTTTCCGCTTTCTTTATCAAATTTGTGGATAAAAAAAGTAAAGTTTATACTCTAAAAATGTAAAAACAACACCATCGTTCTTCTGACTATATTTATTCAAGTCTCGAAAACAATTTGGCCCGTTAGGTTTAATTTTTCATGCCTTTCAATAGGGCCTTCCACTCTAAGGACGTACATTTCTATGAACCAGTGTTTTTAAGTTGATTGTCCCAATTTAAGCCTTTTATATGTTTATTGGTATTTAGTTGGGTTTTCGCTATTAAAGTTTAGTTTACCCCTTTTCAATGTTGTTCGAATTTTTATTCTTTTTCACATCGTTTATTATTTTGCGAGTCTACCTTTTACTTACGTTTAGACCAACGCTGGATTTTAATATTGATTCTGGGTTGCAAGGCTTCCAAGTAAAGTATTACTTTTACCATAAGTAATATAATAAACATACGTATGGCACTTACTATTCTCACAACGCTAAGTTATTTAAAGAGATAGTCTGTTTCGCCAATGACGATTTCAATTGTACTGTGACTAAAACTGACAAAGCAAAGCAATTGGCTATTGAATTTATAAAATAATAAGTCATCTTAAAATTTGAGATTTTAACGCGTTTTCACTCGTATTTTTAGGTATCAAACTTATAGTTGAGTTTCCGATTAAGCAATCATTCTAAGACAGACTATCATTAACCGAAATTATATTATACTTATAATCATGGCGTCAAAGGTAAAATCTGTTACAGTACCTCCAAAATTGGTCCCTTAGATCCGTCATATTTGCTTATTTTATCAAAAGATATTTCTTTATTTTGAAACCTACGGTGACCAAACACAAAATAAAATGTCAAACTAGGAACGGTTTTGTTTTTCCCCCAAAATAATTAAGTTATAATCTGGATATATTAAGTTGCGAAAGAATGTAACAGTGTTATGCTGTTCAATATTCTAGCTTTCTTAACCTATCCTTTAGAATCTGTTTTTAAAAAGGAATCATGTTTCCGATTTTGAAATAACTGATATTTGAAAGAAATCAGCTAGCATAAGTCCAACGAAAAATAGATTTTCTCAAATAAATCATATAATAATTCTTCACAAGCTTTTCACTAAAATATCAGCCGTAACTAATTAACATAAAATGAAAAGTGTAAATTGTAAAGAAACACATTTATGGGATCCTGGCAAATTGAAATTAATGGTGTATAGCTTACGTTATGTTCAAAACATTTTCCAAATAAAATATCGTTCCTCTGAAAAAGGTTCCAAAACCATTTGGTTTAGTTGAAGTGCCCTAGAAATAATAATTGTACTATAAATATTTACAGCTAACCCAAAATTGCAGTTTTTAACATCCTGTCTTAAGATGGTCCTTGATAACTTACAATCCAGCTTATTCCCTATCGGCGGAACTTAGACTTATCAGGAGACGATGGGGAAGAGTAACGGGGGAAAGGTCATCTGTCGTCTGCTCTAACTCCGGAAATTATTGAAACTTTTTTATTATCGCGTATTTTCAAGTTATTATTATGTTATTTTATTTTCAAGAGAAACTTAATTGTCAAGTGTCAGAGGTATTTAAAAAGATAATAATAAACCTTCAAATAGCAAAAATAACTAATAACTGAAAATTTTCTAGTCTATAATAACTACTCAAGTGTTAAAGAGCAGAGAGATAAAACATTCAATATTATGGTATTTAAAAAATATATAAAAATCAACCTTCTTAAAAGGCAAATAAATAATACTCCGTATTAACTTTTATTTTCCAGGTTGTGGGATAAACTTTTATTGGCTGTGTTTCTGTTTAGTTTTCCGGACTAACAGCAGACGGTAGATGCGTTTTTTTCGGCATCGTTTCGCGCTTACACAGAAAATAACCTCGACGAACCCTTTATGGAAAACACCTTTCAATTTGAGCAAGAATTCACTAACTACCGCTAGAAATATGTGAAGCCATAAAATGGAGCAATCTATAATGGAAGTGTTGGTTTTCCACACAAAAAACTTGGGGGTATCTTCCTTTTAAAAGCTATCAAAAAGATTTAAATGGTAGCTAAGACTTTTAAATTGTTTTAAATGAAAGGTCATTTGGGCTTCTTTCAACTTCATAGGAATATCTATTCTGTATGATCTGGGTGTTGTTTATATTTAATTTTAAATCATGCGTTTTAATACTCTAAGCAATTTTTTCCCTCTTTGAAAATATAACCTCTGTAAGGCGTTGCTCTATTTTACTTAGAATCAATACTAGTAATGGATAGATTGCATTTATCTAAAGTCAATAAGAAAATTTTGTTAAGAATTTTATTTTACCTTCATTGATTCAAATATACAGGGTGCTTCAAAAGGTTTTGCAAACATTTTAAGGAATTGTAAGGGCTGAGTTCATATGTATGCCGGTTTTTTACCATTTTCCTACGATGAGTTAAAAGAGCGCCAGAGTTTCAAAGTGTGGTCTACTAGCCCCTGGAAGTAGGCTGCAATAAGCGCAAAACCAAGCTGCAGGGAAATGCGAACATTAAGGTTCGGGTTCGAGTAATAGGTAAAAAAGAACAAATCGAGGTTACCAGCGAAAAAAAAGTTAACTTAAACAATATTTAAAGTACTTGCTGCTTGTTTTATGCTTGGTGCAGCCTACTTCCAGGGGCTAGTAGGCCTCATTTTGAAGATCTCTCGCGCTTTTTGAACTCATCGTAGAAAAATGCGAAAAAATAGGCATACTTCTCAACTCACCCCCTACAGCTCCCTAAAAATTTTGCCGCACCTTTTTAAACACCCTGTATAAGTTCAAAAGCAGTCATCTTATCACGAGATGAGATAAACTTTAAAAAGTACTTACCTTAGAACTAAGAACAGTTAACGTCATTATACTTCGAACTGGCAAAAATACATTTTCCATGCGAAATTTATCAAATCGATTTATATTTAATTTGCACACATAGTTTGCATTCTCTGTCTAGCACTTTGATGAGAAAATAAGGTTTAGAAGTTCTATTTCTATTTTAATTATCCACAAGTTTGCATATATATTGTTAATAAAAAATTAACATGGTAAGATAAACAGATTATTTTCTAAACTACATCGTTTGTTCTATTAAATCTCGTGTAATTTTAAATATATTTCGGTTATAGGGGTTACATGAATATTTTAATATTTTTACCGGTTTGTTTTGCGTGATTCATTTTGAAAATTTTATCCTTTGTAGCGTATCGGTTCAGTTTAATAAATAAATATATTTTAGTTTCCCTAAACGTTGTTGGTCTTTTTAACCTCTTCGACGTTGTTAAATGTTATATTATGGACCAACGGTGGTTCTCGTTTTCTTGCATTTATATACTTAAGCTGGCAACAGTTCTTCTCAGTTACAAATTAACAACTATTATTTAATAATTTTAAAATGAACAAGTTTTAAATTCAAGATATTTTAGCTATTTCGCTATTTGAAATTAAATTCCCATAAACGTTAAAGAATAAAATGAATAATTTAATGAAATACTTTGAAAATGGAAAAAAGTGTAATTTCCCATAATTGTTTTCAGATTTTTGATATTTTAAAATATTAAAACTATAATAATTATTAATAATATTTTAAAAAGATAAAAATACTTATTATTTTTAGGATGCCTTATTCAAGGCTTAATAAACGTTGTTCATTTGATGAATCATTTTAATTAAAAAAAATTTAAACCAATTCAAAATCTTTCAAAATTTCTCAAACATTAACTCTAAATATTATTCTTTAGTGAATAATTTAAATAAACAAGAACATTTAAGAAAGTATGATTCGAACATTTATTCTTAGACTGCGTGTACGATGTCCTTAATACTTGGGTATTAGCCTAGCTGATTATTATTATTATACTTTAAATACAAGCCTGTAGCTTTTCTTTGGATACTGTTTTTTGAAATGCTTTATTCGATTCATTTTAATGGTAGGGCTTAAATCAACCTTTTTGCAGACGCTTATATTGATTTTCTTCTTCATTGAATTTAATGGATAAATCAATTTCATTTTCATTGAATGTAACGGTATCCAAGATAATGGAAAAATGCTTCTACAGTTTAAAAAGAAGCAAATAAAAAGTAATGGTCCTTATTTCTTTTTACTGTTAAGGGAGGTTTTTTGCGTGCTTAGTAATGAAAAATACATTTTCATTCTTAAACGATTTATAGAAAAATCCAAAGGTTATTAAAACTTTAAATATATTTAGTTCGTCTTTGTAGAATGTTTAACAATAATAAAGACAAGCACACTATTTGCTCTTGCTGAATTAAGAGTTGCACCTAGCCATGAACCCTTCTATAGTCGGTCTGGAAAAGACTTCCCAATCCCATCTGTTACCGAACATCTGCTTCTCAAGTTCTCATACCCTTGTTTTGTATACAGATAACAAAGCAGAGAAACAAGTTCACTTACCCTTCTATCTTATGTGCCGAGATTAAATATGTAAGCCTCATCTGAGTAGCTTTTTACAAAATAATAAATAAAAAAATATTCTGTTTATCTTAGACATATTCTTCCGGATTTGATGCATCGGATCAGAAGTAGATTTTAATGAAATTTTATGTCTTTATGTTTATTCTGATTACAGTTAATTATTAAGTATTATCTGCATGGTTAGAAAAATGGTTAATCTGATCTTGATACAGTTTGTAACGCAAAAAATCATACTACGCATCGCTACTACTAGACTAGTAACTGTAATGGGGAAATAGTTGCTTATAAATAATTTAATTTTCAGTGATAGGATGCTTTGGTCATAAATAATGCTACTGGCCCGGGACTCGCGTCACTTTCACGGGGGTTTTGTGTTTTTGGCACACTGTACATGAAGAACGATATTTAAGGACGTCACGCGTAAGACTTTCCAAGTAAATTGACTTTGGAGCCGTTTCAAAGTTTTTCGGGTCTGTAAACACTTGATATTTAGTGCCTTAAATGTAAGGGCGGAACTTCTCCACACGAAGTAGAACGCCTAGGCACTCTCGCTCTGTAGTCGAATATTTTCGCTCGGTAGTACTAAGGGATCTGCTAGCATACTGAATATCGTGTTTACGACCATTAATACGTTGTTGTAAAACTGCTCCGACACCTACGTTTGAAGCATCGCAAAAGATGGTGAACGGATGATTATAGTCCGGTGAACTTAAAACTGGGGCCGACGATAAATTTATTTTTAATTTTGGGAAAGCAGATTCTTGCAATCCACCCCAACTCCAAACGACGTCATTTGGCTTTGATGGTAAGGCCTGCTTTCATCAGCCGGTTAAAAACCGTCTCAAGGGTTTTTAAATGCGTTTGGAAATCATCGGAGGCAATAATCAAGTCATCTAGGTACGCGCAAATGCCAGAGCTACACATATCAATAACTAAATTGTTTACCATCCGCTGAAAGGTAGCAGGAGCGTTCCTTAATCCGAACATTAAGACCTTTGGCTTAAAAAGAGCTCTATGGGTAACAAAAGCAGCTAAATCTCTATGAGCCTCATGTATCGGAACTTGCCAATAACCGGCGCGCATGTCTAATGTGGTAATATAACGGGGTTTATGGATGGATTCCAAGATATCGTCGATACGAGGAACGGGGAAAGCATCGCCGCGAGTGGCGGAATTAAAGTTTCAGTAATCTATGACTAAACGCCAAGAACCATCCTTTTTGGAAACCAATAAAGTGGGAAGGTTCGACGATATCTTGTTGATTCATTTCGTTTATTATGTCATCTTTAATTTGCCGTTTGGCAGGCGAAGATCGATAAGGAGCTCTAGCGATGGGAAGGCTATAACCTACACTCTTAAAACAGTTGGGTTAAAATCGACCCAAAAAGGGTTATTTTTGTAACCCAACGCTGGGTCAGTATTTACCCTACCCTTTTTTGGGTTATTTAAATTTCAACCCAGAAATGGTTAGAACTTGCAACACAAAGTTGGTTTGTTACGTTTTAACCCACAGTTGGGTTACAAGAATAACATCAACTGGGTTATTTTTCGTAACCCAAAACTGTGTTAATATCTAAAACAACCCATTTTGGGTTGCAATAATAACCCAATTTGGGCTCCTTTTTAAACTGAAACAACCCATTTTTGGTTGCAATAGTAACCCAATTTGGGCTCTTTTTTAAACTGAAACACCCCATTTTGCGTTGCAATAATAACCCAATTTGGGCTCTTTTTTAAACTGAAACACCCCATTTTTGGTTGCAATAATAACCCAATTTGGGCTCTTTTTGAAACTGAAACACCCCATTTTTAGTTGCAATAGTAACCCATTTTCGGCTTTTATTTACCCAAACCACCCATTATTGGTTTCAATAAGAAGGTCTTTTTTAATTTTAATCCATAACTGGGTTAATATCCCATCAATAACAGCCCAATTTTGGTTGCCTTAAATAACAAAACTCTGAAGGAATCCATATTTGGGTTACAAAGGGACACAAATATATTTGGTTTCCAGACTATATATAAAATAGTCATAATACTGGACCTGTATTTACTGACATTTAGCTTAAAAATACACTCATTTAGTTTATATATACCGAAACTTCGTAACATTCTTAGTAAAAGAATCAAAACTATCTCTGGGGGCCTATTCTGTAAATATTCGAAATCCAATTTTCGATCGAAAACTACATTTCGAACTTCGAGATCTCGACGAATGGTATTCGGTAAAGATTTCGAATAAGCATAAATCAATGCAAATTGTCGAAGTCGATCTCGACATGGTATACGGTATCGAGATAGAATTCCCATTCGATTTTTTACAGAATAGCCCCCCTGATTCACCTAAAAGAATCCTTTCTAGCCTAAGCAGGTATAACCTAGCCCGTTCATCTTCCCTTTGTGAATACAATCAATAAATACCAAACTCAATCACTTAGGAAATTTTTTTATTTACAAAATGTTGTTGTAAATAGTTAAATTATGACATTATTGTATTTTAAAAATTATATTGTTCTTTGGTTTTCTTAAGTTAAAATTTTAACTCAACAGAACTATTATGTTACAAATTTTTAAGATACCTGTATTTTACCACAACTGTCAGCAAAATACTAATATTAAACTGTGGTAAAACAAATTTAAAATTGTTTATTACAAAACTTAAAAAACATAAACCATATGAAAAGGAATTTGACTTAAAACTGCTTTTTGCTTCACAAATTATAAAAAGTTCAGCCTCGCTAGATAAAAGTATATTATCTTTAAAAATAACAATGAAAGACTAGATTTAAAAGTTCAGTGAAATTAGGATTAAAAAATGAAACTATAATTACGAAAAATTTTAACAAGTTGTTCAACTTATGTGAAAAATATAATTATTACACATTTTGGCTGAATACATCTTAGATTCACGAAAGTTCAGTCTCACAAATTTAGTAATTTTCGTTAATTTAATTACTTAAAAGTTAAATCTCATAAATAAACTGATGTTCACAATGGGCAAAAAGTACCAAAACCTCAGTTACTTTTACAAAGGAACGAAACCAAAAATCCTAATTTTTGAGAGCAAGATTTGACTAATTATTTTATAAAAAGCAACAATGAGATGAATTAGGTCAGAAATAGAGGTATGGTACTGAGTTGATTTAAAAAACAATTATAAAAGTGTTAGTGTGGGCAATAACCATAAAAGTACCAAAACCTCAGTTACTTTTACAATAGAAAGTAACCAAAAATCCTAATTTTTAAGAGCAGGATTTAACTAATAATTTTACAAATAGTAAAAATAAGTTTGAAATAGGTCAGAAATATAGGTATGATAAAAAAATGATTTTTCAAAAACATTTATAGAAGTGCTAGTCTGTGAAAGTTTCATAAATGTTTCGTATCACCCGTTTTATAACAAGGGATGAAGACCAAAAATCCTCATATTTAAGAGCAGGATTTAACTAATTATTTTATAAATAGCAACAATGAGACTGACAGGGCCACCACTCAAATCTTCCATTTTTTTATAGGAAAAATAGGATTATATTTCTAAAAATATAGGACTTTATAGGACTATTTTTACAAAATTATAGGATTTTATAGGACTAAATATGCTATTTAATTTACTAACTTTATGCATTTAAAAACAAAATCTATATTTAAAGAAATAAATCTTTGATTTTCACTTAAAAAATAGAAACTATTTAACCATTTTATCACAAAAATATACTAGTAGCTAACCATGTTAACAATAACAAAAGTATAGACTAGAATGACTTGGTATAGGAATTTATACTATAGCTAAATCTAGCAATTTAACTGAGTGGTTGGATTTGAAATGGGCAAAATATCAAAATTATAGGATTTTATAGGACATCTGGGGAATTTTGCTAAAAATATAGGATGTTATAGGACATTTTTGAAAATATAGGATTTTATAGGTTATACCTCTGGGGGCCCTGGACTGAAACCATACCTTTATTTCTGACCTATCTCAGCAATTGAGTCTGGCCAGCACCCATGTACTGGTTTTGAAAACTTTGGACCTTATCTAAGGCCGTCTGAAATTGTTGTTGCCGGCTGGCAATAGCGGATAGTTGCGTTAAGATTGCTGTTAAAGCATCAGGAGGCATACCTACACTACCCAGAATATTAACAGCGGTGACTGAGGGCGTAGAGTTACTAACTCCACTAGTCGTAATAGTATTAGTAAATATGGTCGCAGCATTTATGGAACTGATATGGGGGGTGACACCAAAATTAATTGAATTACTTGAGAGGCCAGAGCTACCGCCGGTTGAGTTCGGATCGGCAGCCTGGGTGACTATTAAAGTCGGATCAGGAATATTCACATTCCCTCCCTGATTATTAGGATCATTAGGAATTGGTGATGAACTACGGGAACTCGGACTGCTATCTGTTACTACAATGTTTCTATTTTCGCAATTAATATAACGCTGTTGGCGGGACAGTCGGCAAATAAATATATCTGCGTCGTCAAAACAACAGTAATTATTCATAAAAGCAAATTCGAAGAAAACCTACTGTAACTCAAAAGGTTAACGCAGATATAAGAACGTCTTGATTTGTATAGAAATAAAAATAAAAATTGGGTACTAAACTACTCTATATACTCCTGGAAAAACTAATATAAGTTCCACAAAAAAAGGGAAAAAAGGAAAACAAACACGCAAAAGGTGTAAAAAAAATCCCTAAGAGTTTAAAAATCAAAGCCAAAATAAGGCATAAGACTTTCAGGAGATATTGATACAGTTATGTAGAAATTAAAAGAAAAACGTTATACATTGATTCCAACTGCTTGGAATTATCACTCTAAGTCGTCGATTTGCAAAATGAAATGAAGGTGTCATTAAAACAAATTAATGTTTAATTTAATTTAATTTTTAATGTTAAGTATCCCAGATGGACCCCCAAAATGTAATGCAAAAAATCATACTTCGCATTGCTACTACTGGACTAGTAACTGTAATGGGGAAATAGTTCCATATTAATAATTCAATTTTACAGTGATAGGATGCTTCGCTACATTGGTCGTAAATAATGCTACTAGCCCGGGACTCGCGTCATTTTCACTATTGGAGTGAGCGAGGGTAAACATTTAAAAGTGTCTAGGGGAATTGGTTGTATGCTTAAAATTAGAAATTTAGAAATTAGAAATTAGATTTGAGGTTTGCCATTTAGTAATTTTAATAGTTAACAAAACAAAAAGTTAGACTCTGGATATTCTACGTACGTAGTGGGGCAGTGGTTGCGAAATTAAAACAACAAATCAAAACATAATAAAATAATCATACAAACAAATAAACCAAAAATATAATAAAATAATTGTTTTACGGAATAGTCCCAAGCTTGAGTGCCTTGTCCATGAGTGCCAAAGACGCTGGTTATGAAAACGAATACGGCGCGCAAGATGCATGCATCGAAAACCGCACACGCGGATCTCCGCGTTTACGTTGACCGGAATATTTCACTTGAACATTTAATATTCGCGTAGGGTCTATTTAAAAATTAGAGCCCGGCTAAGACCAAAAGGAAAACAGCAAAAAGCGTAACTTTCACTTATATTTTCGGCGCGATATATTGCTGTCGCATTCTTGTTTTAGACTCTCGTCCAGATCTGTCTAAGAAACGACAAAGTCCTGTTAGGATAGGTCACGTGGGTTTTTCGTACGTCAGATTGCTCTGACCAATCTCAACCTGGGTCCTAGAAGTCCTCGTGAGGTCACTACAATTAGAGACCGTGGTACCAAGATCGCGGGTCCGGTAACTTGAAAAGAGAGACCGCGCATCTTGCAGATACTACAATGTCAAAGTAGGGTTGGCGAGGGCCACCAATGTAGCTACCACCATAAATTAAACCGAAGTTCAGCACACACTAACAATACAACAAGAACATTTTGACAGGGCAAAACTCATTTAGGAATTGCCCTGGTTTGAAACTTTCAACCATTCCCACGAAAATATGGTTCGTGAAAATGCACGTTAAATACAAAAGATATGGCATTGGAAATATATTGGCAAACCTCAATGCTGGGGAGAAAGGTATTTACAACGGGGCTTTTACTTCTTAGAAATAAGGGGAGAGAAAAGGGTTCAACGCTTAGCCAAATAAAGGACGGTGCCTCGAGTCGGCATGTAAAAGAAAGCGACAGGAGCCCCTGGCCAGTAGTCCCAAAACGACTTTCAATAAAGCACGGGGGCAGAAAGGGAGTAAACCAATCACTTGTCATCGAGCGACCAGCGCCGAGGGAGGTAAATGGGTTTCGAAGAACGTTTTCTGGGAAATTTGGGAAAGCCCGAAACGGCTATCTAAAGTTGTATGTTAAGAAATTATTTAAATAATACGGAGGGTATTCGGGTGTTTTGATAATATAATATTGAAAGATAATTTAAATTGGCTAGGCCTATATCAAAGCTGATTTTAGCATTACAAGTGTTATTAGACCAACCAGGAAGTTCTAAAATGGAGCCAGTTTTGCCGGTTTTCATATTTGAAATAAAAATGAAACACAATTTTCCAATCCAAATGAAGTAATATTTGATTATATCGAATAACTTATTGAATCTTATTTAATTTCAATTGCCTCTTAATAGTAAAGATTGATCAAATTTGCTTTGTATTTCAATTATTTAAAAACGTTGTAATTGCCATTTATAAGTTCTTTATTGAAAATCCTTCGGTGATATAAGTAAATGAAAACTTAATATTTGTAAACTGTTAAATTAGTCAGTAAATGGAATTGCGAGAGGTGCTTTTTATTTATTTCAAATTATGAAAGTTAAATAAGTCTAAATTTATTTCTTAATAAATAAGTGTTGTTTTAGTTATCCGATACTAAATTAAATTAATAACTTTAAGATTTAAAAAATATGAAGTCTCATTTAAGCTATTTATCAGTGCTTGAATAAAAGACCCAC